>NC_092873.1:554702-681417 GCF_028372415.1 Notamacropus eugenii
TTTTGTGTTTGGGGTTGGGTTAGGGTTAGGTTAGAGAGCATATAGAGGTAGGGATAGGAGTAGAGTTAGGATTAGGTTAGGGTTTGTGTTGTAGAAATCGAGGTTTTGGGTTAGGCTTGCTGTCAGGGATTGTCTTTTGGGTTAGAGTCGAGTGCATTTGGGGTTAGCTTAGTGTTGAGATTGACGGTTGAGAGTTAGGGTTTATAATCGATCAATTAGGGTTAGAGTTTATGGTTAGAATCCAGAGCACTTAGAGTTAGGATTAGGGTTAGGGTTAGGGTTATGTTCAGGATGAGGGTTAGAATCGAGTGCATTTAAGGATAGTGTTAGGGGTAGAGTTATGTAGAAGGTTAGCTTTCGTAGATTCGAGGGTTAGGTTTGGGTTAGGGTCAGGATTGCTTTTGTGTTAGAATCAAGTGCATTTAGTGTTAGGGTTAGTGTTGAGATTGACGATTTAGAGTTAGTGTTAGACTCAACTCCACATCATTAGGCATTAGAGTTAAGGTTGGAATCCAGTGCATTTAGGGTTAGGATTAGGGTTAGGGTTAGGTTAATGTTTAGGGTGAGGGTTAGAATCGAGTGCATTTAAGGATAGCGTTAGGGATAGAGTTAGGGTATAGGGTTAGCTTTCGTAGAATCGAGGGTTAGTGTTAGGGTTAGGGTTAGGGATTAGGATTAGGGTTAGAATCAAGCGCATTTTTACTGTTAGGGTTGGGGTTAGGGTTAGGATTTAAGTGCAGTAGGGGTACGGAGGAGTGGGTTAGGGTTAGGGTTAGTGTTTGTGTTGGTAGAATCGAGGTTTAGGTTAGGCTTAGGGTCAGGATTGCCTTCGGGTTAGAGTCGAGTGCATTAGCGTTAGGCTTAGTGTTGAGATTGACGATTGAGTGTTAGGGTTATAATCGAGCACATTAGTGTTAGAGTTATGGTTAGAATCCAGTGTATTTAGGGTTAGGATTAGGGTTAGGGTTAGGGTTATGTTCAGGGTGAGGGTTAGAATAGAGTGCATTTAAGGATAGTGTTAGGGTTAGAGTTAGGTATAGAGTTAGCTTTCATAGAATCGAGGGTCAGTGTTCGGGTTAAAGTGAGGGTAAGATTAGGGTTAGAATCAAGTGCATTTTTCGTGTTAGGGTTCGGGTTAGGTTAGGGTTTGAGTGCATTTCAGGGTAGGGGAGGAGTTGGGTTAGGATTAGGGTCTAGGGTTTGTGTTGGTTGAATCGAGGTTTTGGGTTAGCTTAGGGTCAGGAGAGCATTTTGGGTCATAAATTCAGAGCATTTAGGCTTAGGGTTAGTGTTGAAATTGATGATATAGTTTTTAGCCTTAGAATCAAGCACATTTAGGGAAAGAGTAATGATTAGAATTCAGTGCATTATAGGGTTCCGGTTAGGCTTAGGCTTAGGGTTAGGGTTAGGTTTAGGGTCAGGGTTAGAATCGAGAGCTTTTAAGGATAGTGCTAGGGTTAGAGTTAGGTTTAGGGTTAGCTTTCTTTGATCGAGGGTTAGGCTAGGGTTAGGCTTAGGGTGAGGGTTAGGGTTAGAATCAAGCACAGTTTTAGTGTTAGCGTTTGGGTGAGGGTTAGGGTGAAAGTGCTTTTAGGGCTAGTGGTAAGGGTAGGGTTCAGGATATAGGGTTAAGGTTTGTGTTGGTAGAATCGAGGTGTAAGGTTTAGGCTTAGGGTCCGGATTGCATTATGGATCTGAAATGGCGTGTATTTAGGCTTTGGGTTAGTGTTCAAATTGACGATTTAGTGTTAGGGTTTGAATCGAGCACATTTAGGGTTAGAGTTATGGTTACAATTCAGTGCATTTAGGCTAGGGTTAGGGTTAGGGTTAGGGTCAGGTTAAAATCGAGAGCATTTAAGATAGTGCTAGGGTTAGAGTTAGGGTTTAGCGTTCGCTTTCGTAGAATCGAGGGTTAGTTTAAAGTTAGGCTTAGGCTTAGGCCTTAGGGGTTAGAGTCAGGCGCATTTTTAGTGTTGTGGTTTTCGTCAGGGTATGGCTTAGAGTGCATTTAGGGGTAGGGGTATGAGTAGAGTTAGGATTAGGGTTAAGGTTGTGTTGGTAGAATCCAGGTTTACGGTTAGGCTTAGGGTGAGGAAATGGGTTTTGGGTTAGAATGCAGTGCATTTAGGCTTAGGGAGAGTGTTGAAATTGACCATTTAGTATTAGGGTATAGAATCGAGCACATTAGCGTTATAGTTATGGTTAGAATACAGTGCATTTAGGGTTAGGATCAGGGTTAGGGTTTGTGTTTTTAGAATCGAAGTTTAGGGTTAGGCTTAGGGACAGGATTGCCTTTTGGGTTAGAATCGAGTGCATTTGGGGTTAGGCTTAGTGTTGAGATTGACGATTGAGTGTTAGGGTTATAATCGAGCACATTAGTGTTAGAGTTATGGTTAGAATCCAGTGCATTTAGGGTTAGGATTAGGGTTAGGGTTAGGGTTATTGTTCAGGGTGAGGGTTAGAATCGAGTGCATTTAAGGATAGTGTTAGGGTTAGAGTTAGGTATAGAGTTAGCTTTCATAGAATCGAGGGTCAGTGTTCGGGTTAGAGTTAGGGTAAGGATTAGGGTTAGAATCAAGTGCATTTTTCATGTTAGGGTTGGGGTTAGGTTTAGGGTTTGTGTTTTTAGAATCGAAGTTTAGGGTTAGGCTTAGGGACAGGACTGCCTTTTGGGTTAGAATCGAGTGCATTTAGGGTTAGGGTTAGTGTTGAGATTGACGATTTAGTGTTAGGCTTAGAATCAAGCACATGAGGGATGGAGTTATGGTTAGAATCCACTGCATTTAGGCTTAGGGTTAGGGTTAGGGTTATTAGGGTCAGGATTAGAATCGAGAGCATTTAAGGATAGTTTTAGGGTTAGAGTTAGGTTGAGGTTTAGGTTTCGTAGAATTGAGTGTTAGGGTTAGGGTTAGAATCAAGCGCATTTTTAGTGTTAGGGGTTGGATTAAGGTTAAGGCTAGAGTGCATATAGAGGTAGGGATAGGAGTATGGTTAGGATTAGCGTTAGGGTTTGTGTTGGTAGAATCGAGGTTTAGGGTTAGGCTTCGGGTCAGGATTGCCTTTTGGGTTAGAGTCGATTGCATTTGGGGTTAGGTTTAGTGTTGAGATTGACGATTGAGTGTTAGGGTTATAATCGAGCACATTAGGGTTAGAGTTATGGTTAGAATCCAGAGCACTTAGAGTTAGGATTAGGGTTAGGGTTAGGGTTATGTTCAGGGTGAGGGTTAGAATCGAGTGCATTTAAGGATAGTGTTAGGGGTACAGTTATGTAGAAGGTTAGTTTTCGTAGGTTCGAAGGTTAGGGTTAGGGTTAGGGTCAGGATTGCCTTTTGTGTTAGAATCGAGTGCATTTAGGGTTAGGGTTAGTGTTGAGATTGACGATTTAGAGTTAGTGTTAGAATCAAGCACATTAGGATTAGAGTTAAGGTTTGAATCCAGTGCATTTAGGGTTAGGATTAGGGTTAGGGTTAGGGTTATGTTTAGGGTGAGGGTTAGAATCGAGTGCATTTAAGGATAGTGTTAGGGTTAGAGTTAGGTATAGGTTTAGCTTTCGTAGAATCGAGGGTTAGTGTTAGGGTTAGGGTTAGTATTAGGGTTAGAATCAAGCGCATTTTTACTCTTAGGGTTGGGGTTAGGGTTAGGGTTTGAGTGCATTTAGGGGTACGGGAGGAGTGGGTTAGGATTAGGGTTAGGGTTTGTGTTGGTAGAATCGAGGTTTAGGGTTAGGCTTAGGATCAGGATTGCCCTTCGGGTTAGAGTCGAGTGCATTGAGCGTTAGGCTTTGTGTTGAGATTGACGATTGAGTGTTAGGGTTATAATCGAGCACATTAGTGTTACAGTTATGGTTAGAATCCAGTGCATTTAGGGTTAGGATTAGGGTTAGGGTTAGGGTTATGTGCAGGGTGAGGGTTAGAATCGAATGCATTTAAGGATAGTGTTAGGGTTAGAGTTAGGTATAGAGTTAGCTTTCATAGAATCGAGGGTCAGTGTTCGGGTTAGAGTTAGGGTAAGGATTAGGGTTAGAATCAAGTGCATTTTTCGTGTTAGGGTTGGGGTTAGGGTTAGCCTTTGAGTGCATTTAGGGGTAGGGGAGGAGTTGGGTTAGGATTAGGGTTAGGGTTTGTGTTGGTTGAATCGAGGTTTTGGGTTAGGCTTAGTTTCAGGAGAGCATTTTGGGTCATAATTCAGAGCATTTAGGCTTAGGGTTAGTGTTGAAATTGATGATATAGTTTTAGCGTTAGAAATCAAGCACATTTAGGGAAAGAGTTATGGTTAGAATTCAGTGCATTTAGAGTTCCGGTTAGGCTTAGGTTTAGGGTTAGGGTTAGGTTTAGGGTCAGGGTTAGAATCGAGAGCTTTTAAGGATAGTGCTAGGGTTAGAGTTAGGTTTAGGGTTAGCTTTCGTAGAATCGAGGGTTAGGCTTAGGGTTAGGCTTAGGGTGAGGGTTAGGGTTAGAATCAAGCACAGTTTTAGTGTTAGCGTTTGGGTGAGGGTTAGGGTGAAAGTGCTTTTAGGGCTAGTGGTAAGGGTAGGGTTCGGATTAGGGTTAAGGTTTGTGTTGGTAGAATCAAGGTGTAGGTTTAGGCTTAGGGTCAGGATTGCATTTTGGATCTGAATGGCGTGTATTTAGGCTTTGGGTTAGTGTTCAAATTGACGATTTAGTGTGAAGGTTTGAATCGAGCACATTTAGGGTTAGAGTTATGGTTAGAATTCAGTGCATTTAGGGTTAGGGTTAGGGTTAGGGTTAGGGTCAGGGTTAAAATCGAGAGCATTTAAGGATAGTGCTAGGGTTAGAGTAAGGTTTAGCGTTGGCTTTCGTAGAATCGAGGGTTAGGTTTAAGCTTAGGCTTAGGCTTAGGCTTAGGGTTAGAGTCAGGCGCATTTTTAGTGTTGTGGTTTTCGTCAGGGTATGGCTTAGAGTGCATTTAGGGGTAGGGGTATGAGTAGAGTTAGGATTAGGGTTAAGGTTTGTGTTGGTAGAATCCAGGTTTACGGTTAGGCTTAGGGTGAGGAATGGGTTTTGGGTTAGAATGCAGTGCATTTAGGCTTAGGGAGAGTGTTGAAATTGACCATTTAGTATTAGGGTTAGAATCGAGCACATTAGCGTTATAGTTATGGTTAGAATACAGTGCATTTAGGGTTAGGATTAGGGTTAGGGTTAGGGTTATGTTCAGGGTGAGGGTTAGAATCGAGTGCATTTAAGAATAGTGTTAGGGTTAGAGTTAGGTATAGGGTTAGCTTTCATAGAATCGAGGGTCAGTGTTCGGTTTAGAGTTAGGGTAAGGATTAGGGTTAGAATCAAGTGCATTTTTCGTGTTATGGCTGGGGTTAGGGTTAGGGTTTGTGTTTTTAGAATCGAAGTTTAGGGTTAGGCTTAGGGATAGGATTGCCTTTTGGGTTAGAATCGAGTGCATTTAAGGATAGCGTTAGGGATAGAGTTAGGTATAGGGTTAGCTTTCGTAGAATCGAGGGTTAGTGTTAGGGTTAGGGTTAGGGTTAGGATTAGGGTTAGAATCAAGCGCATTTTTACTGTTAGGGTTGGGGTTAGGGTTAGGATTTAAGTGCACGTAGGGGTACGGGAGGAGTGGGTTAGGGTTAGGGTTAGTGTTTGTGTTGGTAGAATCGAGGTTTAGGGTTAGGCTTAGGGTCAGGATTGCCCTTCGGGTTAGAGTCGAGTGCATTTAGCGTTAGGCTTAGTGTTGAGATTGACGATTGAGTGTTAGGGTTATAATCGAGCACATTAGTGTTAGAGTTATGGTTAGAATCCAGTGTATTTAGGGTTAGGATTAGGGTTAGGGTTAGGGTTATGTTCAGGGTGAGGGTTAGAATAGAGTGCATTTAAGGATAGTGTTAGGGTTAGAGTTAGGTATAGAGTTAGCTTTCATAGAATCGAGGGTCAGTGTTCGGGTTAAAGTGAGGGTAAGGATTAGGGTTAGAATCAAGTGCATTTTTCGTGTTAGGGTTCGGGTTAGGGTTAGGGTTTGAGTGCATTTAGGGGTAGGGGAGGAGTTGGGTTAGGATTAGGGTTAGGGTTTGTGTTGGTTGAATCGAGGTTTTGGGTTAGGCTTAGGGTCAGGAGAGCATTTTGGGTCATAATTCAGAGCATTTAGGCTTAGGGTTAGTGTTGAAATTGATGATATAGTTTTAGCCTTAGAATCAAGCACATTTAGGGAAAGAGTTATGATTAGAATTCAGTGCATTTAGGGTTCCGGTTAGGCTTAGGCTTAGGGTTAGGGTTAGGTTTAGGGTCAGGGTTAGAATCGAGAGCTTTTAAGGATAGTGCTAGGGTTAGAGTTAGGTTTAGGGTTAGCTTTCGTAGAATCGAGGGTTAGGCCTAGGGTTAGGCTTAGGGTGAGGGTTAGGGTTAGAATCAAGCACAGTTTTAGTGTTAGCGTTTGGGTGAGGGTTAGGGTGAAAGTGCTTTTAGGGCTAGTGGTAAGGGTAGGGTTCGGATTAGGGTTAAGGTTTGTGTTGGTAGAATCGAGGTGTAGGTTTAGGCTTAGGGTCCGGATTGCATTATGGATCTGAATGGCGTGTATTTAGGCTTTGGGTTAGTGTTCAAATTGACGATTTAGTGTTAGGGTTTGAATCGAGCACATTTAGGGTTAGAGTTATGGTTACAATTCAGTGCATTTAGGGCTAGGGTTAGGGTTAGGGTTAGGGTCAGGGTTAAAATCGAGAGCATTTAAGGATAGTGCTAGGGTTAGAGTTAGGTTTAGCGTTCGCTTTCGTAGAATCGAGGGTTAGGTTTAAAGTTAGGCTTAGGCTTAGGCTTAGGGTTAGAGTCAGGCGCATTTTTAGTGTTGTGGTTTTCGTCAGGGTATGGCTTAGAGTGCATTTAGGGGTAGGGGTATGAGTAGAGTTAGGATTAGGGTTAAGGTTTGTGTTGGTAGAATCCAGGTTTACGGTTAGGCTTAGGGTGAGGAATGGGTTTTGGGTTAGAATGCAGTGCATTTAGGCTTAGGGAGAGTGTTGAAATTGACCATTTAGTATTAGGGTTAGAATCGAGCACATTAGCGTTATAGTTATGGTTAGAATACAGTGCATTTAGAGTTAGGATCAGGGTTAGGGTTTGTGTTTTTAGAATCGAAGTTTAGGGTTAGGCTTAGGGACAGGATTGCCTTTTGGGTTAGAATCGAGTGCATTTGGGGTTAGGCTTAGTGTTGAGATTGACGATTGAGTGTTAGGGTTATAATCGAGCACATTAGTGTTAGAGTTATGGTTAGAATCCAGTGCATTTAGGGTTAGGATTAGGGTTAGGGTTAGGGTTATGTTCAGGGTGAGGGTTAGAATCGAGTGCATTTAAGGATAGTGTTAGGGTTAGAGTTAGGTATAGAGTTAGCTTTCATAGAATCGAGGGTCAGTGTTCGGGTTAGAGTTAGGGTAAGGATTAGGGTTAGAATCAAGTGCATTTTTCATGTTAGGGTTGGGGTTAGGGTTAGGGTTTGTGTTTTTAGAATCGAAGTTTAGGGTTAGGCTTAGGGACAGGATTGCCTTTTGGGTTAGAATCGAGTGCATTTAGGGTTAGGGTTAGTGTTGAGATTGACGATTTAGTGTTAGGCTTAGAATCAAGTACATGAGGGATGGAGTTATGGTTAGAATCCACTGCATTTAGGCTTAGGGTTAGGGTTAGGGTTATTAGGGTCAGGATTAGAATCGAGAGCATTTAAGGATAGTTTTAGGGTTAGAGTTAGGTTGAGGTTTAGGTTTCGTAGAATTGAGTGTTAGGGTTAGGGTTAGAATCAAGCGCATTTTTAGTGTTAGGGGTTGGATTAAGGTTAAGGCTAGAGTGCATATAGAGGTAGGGATAGGAGTATGGTTAGGATTAGCGTTAGGGTTTGTGTTGGTAGAATCGAGGTTTAGGGTTAGGCTTCGGGTCAGGATTGCCTTTTGGGTTAGAGTCGATTGCATTTGGGGTTAGGTTTAGTGTTGAGATTGACGATTGAGTGTTAGGGTTATAATCGAGCACATTAGGGTTAGAGTTATGGTTAGAATCCAGAGCACTTAGAGTTAGGATTAGGGTTAGGGTTAGGGTTATGTTCAGGGTGAGGGTTAGAATCGAGTGCATTTAAGGATAGTGTTAGGGGTACAGTTATGTAGAAGGTTAGTTTTCGTAGGTTCGAAGGTTAGGGTTAGGGTTAGGGTCAGGATTGCCTTTTGTGTTAGAATCGAGTGCATTTAGGGTTAGGGTTAGTGTTGAGATTGACGATTTAGAGTTAGTGTTAGAATCAAGCACATTAGGATTAGAGTTAAGGTTTGAATCCAGTGCATTTAGGGTTAGGATTAGGGTTAGGGTTAGGGTTATGTTTAGGGTGAGGGTTAGAATCGAGTGCATTTAAGGATAGTGTTAGGGTTAGAGTTAGGTATAGGTTTAGCTTTCGTAGAATCGAGGGTTAGTGTTAGGGTTAGGGTTAGTATTAGGGTTAGAATCAAGCGCATTTTTACTCTTAGGGTTGGGGTTAGGGTTAGGGTTTGAGTGCATTTAGGGGTACGGGAGGAGTGGGTTAGGATTAGGGTTAGGGTTTGTGTTGGTAGAATCGAGGTTTAGGGTTAGGCTTAGGATCAGGATTGCCCTTCGGGTTAGAGTCGAGTGCATTGAGCGTTAGGCTTTGTGTTGAGATTGACGATTGAGTGTTAGGGTTATAATCGAGCACATTAGTGTTACAGTTATGGTTAGAATCCAGTGCATTTAGGGTTAGGATTAGGGTTAGGGTTAGGGTTATGTGCAGGGTGAGGGTTAGAATCGAATGCATTTAAGGATAGTGTTAGGGTTAGAGTTAGGTATAGAGTTAGCTTTCATAGAATCGAGGGTCAGTGTTCGGGTTAGAGTTAGGGTAAGGATTAGGGTTAGAATCAAGTGCATTTTTCGTGTTAGGGTTGGGGTTAGGGTTAGCCTTTGAGTGCATTTAGGGGTAGGGGAGGAGTTGGGTTAGGATTAGGGTTAGGGTTTGTGTTGGTTGAATCGAGGTTTTGGGTTAGGCTTAGTTTCAGGAGAGCATTTTGGGTCATAATTCAGAGCATTTAGGCTTAGGGTTAGTGTTGAAATTGATGATATAGTTTTAGCGTTAGAATCAAGCACATTTAGGGAAAGAGTTATGGTTAGAATTCAGTGCATTTAGAGTTCCGGTTAGGCTTAGGTTTAGGGTTAGGGTTAGGTTTAGGGTCAGGGTTAGAATCGAGAGCTTTTAAGGATAGTGCTAGGGTTAGAGTTAGGTTTAGGGTTAGCTTTCGTAGAATCGAGGGTTAGGCTTAGGGTTAGGCTTAGGGTGAGGGTTAGGGTTAGAATCAAGCACAGTTTTAGTGTTAGCGTTTGGGTGAGGGTTAGGGTGAAAGTGCTTTTAGGGCTAGTGGTAAGGGTAGGGTTCGGATTAGGGTTAAGGTTTGTGTTGGTAGAATCAAGGTGTAGGTTTAGGCTTAGGGTCAGGATTGCATTTTGGATCTGAATGGCGTGTATTTAGGCTTTGGGTTAGTGTTCAAATTGACGATTTAGTGTGAAGGTTTGAATCGAGCACATTTAGGGTTAGAGTTATGGTTAGAATTCAGTGCATTTAGGGTTAGGGTTAGGGTTAGGGTTAGGGTCAGGGTTAAAATCGAGAGCATTTAAGGATAGTGCTAGGGTTAGAGTAAGGTTTAGCGTTGGCTTTCGTAGAATCGAGGGTTAGGTTTAAGCTTAGGCTTAGGCTTAGGCTTAGGGTTAGAGTCAGGCGCATTTTTAGTGTTGTGGTTTTCGTCAGGGTATGGCTTAGAGTGCATTTAGGGGTAGGGGTATGAGTAGAGTTAGGATTAGGGTTAAGGTTTGTGTTGGTAGAATCCAGGTTTACGGTTAGGCTTAGGGTGAGGAATGGGTTTTGGGTTAGAATGCAGTGCATTTAGGCTTAGGGAGAGTGTTGAAATTGACCATTTAGTATTAGGGTTAGAATCGAGCACATTAGCGTTATAGTTATGGTTAGAATACAGTGCATTTAGGGTTAGGATTAGGGTTAGGGTTAGGGTTATGTTCAGGGTGAGGGTTAGAATCGAGTGCATTTAAGAATAGTGTTAGGGTTAGAGTTAGGTATAGGGTTAGCTTTCATAGAATCGAGGGTCAGTGTTCGGTTTAGAGTTAGGGTAAGGATTAGGGTTAGAATCAAGTGCATTTTTCGTGTTATGGCTGGGGTTAGGGTTAGGGTTTGTGTTTTTAGAATCGAAGTTTAGGGTTAGGCTTAGGGATAGGATTGCCTTTTGGGTTAGAATCGAGTGCATTTAGGGTTAGGGTTAGTGTTGAGATTGACGATTTAGAGTTAGGCTTAGAATCAAGCACATGAGGGTTAGAGTTATGGTTAGAATCCAATGCATTGAGGCTTAGGGTTAGTGTTAGGGTTATTAGGGTCAGGATTAGAATCGAGAGCATTTAAGGATAGTTTTAGGGTTAGAGTTAGGTTGAGGTTTAGGTTTCGTAGAATTGAGTGTTAGGGTTAGGGTTAGAATCAAGCGCATTTTTAGTGTTAGGGGTTGGATTAAGGTTAAGGCTAGAGTGCATATAGAGGTAGGGATAGGAGTATGGTTAGGATTAGCGTTAGGGTTTGTGTTGGTAGAATCGAGGTTTAGGGTTAGGCTTCGGGTCAGGATTGCCTTTTGGGTTAGAGTCGATTGCATTTGGGGTTAGGTTTAGTGTTGAGATTGACGATTGAGTGTTAGGGTTATAATCGAGCACATTAGGGTTAGAGTTATGGTTAGAATCCAGAGCACTTAGAGTTAGGATTAGGGTTAGGGTTAGGGTTATGTTCAGGGTGAGGGTTAGAATCGAGTGCATTTAAGGATAGTGTTAGGGGTACAGTTATGTAGAAGGTTAGTTTTCGTAGGTTCGAAGGTTAGGGTTAGGGTTAGGGTCAGGATTGCCTTTTGTGTTAGAATCGAGTGCATTTAGGGTTAGGGTTAGTGTTGAGATTGACGATTTAGAGTTAGTGTTAGAATCAAGCACATTAGGATTAGAGTTAAGGTTTGAATCCAGTGCATTTAGGGTTAGGATTAGGGTTAGGGTTAGGGTTATGTTTAGGGTGAGGGTTAGAATCGAGTGCATTTAAGGATAGTGTTAGGGTTAGAGTTAGGTATAGGTTTAGCTTTCGTAGAATCGAGGGTTAGTGTTAGGGTTAGGGTTAGTATTAGGGTTAGAATCAAGCGCATTTTTACTCTTAGGGTTGGGGTTAGGGTTAGGGTTTGAGTGCATTTAGGGGTACGGGAGGAGTGGGTTAGGATTAGGGTTAGGGTTTGTGTTGGTAGAATCGAGGTTTAGGGTTAGGCTTAGGATCAGGATTGCCCTTCGGGTTAGAGTCGAGTGCATTGAGCGTTAGGCTTTGTGTTGAGATTGACGATTGAGTGTTAGGGTTATAATCGAGCACATTAGTGTTACAGTTATGGTTAGAATCCAGTGCATTTAGGGTTAGGATTAGGGTTAGGGTTAGGGTTATGTGCAGGGTGAGGGTTAGAATCGAATGCATTTAAGGATAGTGTTAGGGTTAGAGTTAGGTATAGAGTTAGCTTTCATAGAATCGAGGGTCAGTGTTCGGGTTAGAGTTAGGGTAAGGATTAGGGTTAGAATCAAGTGCATTTTTCGTGTTAGGGTTGGGGTTAGGGTTAGCCTTTGAGTGCATTTAGGGGTAGGGGAGGAGTTGGGTTAGGATTAGGGTTAGGGTTTGTGTTGGTTGAATCGAGGTTTTGGGTTAGGCTTAGTTTCAGGAGAGCATTTTGGGTCATAATTCAGAGCATTTAGGCTTAGGGTTAGTGTTGAAATTGATGATATAGTTTTAGCGTTAGAATCAAGCACATTTAGGGAAAGAGTTATGGTTAGAATTCAGTGCATTTAGAGTTCCGGTTAGGCTTAGGTTTAGGGTTAGGGTTAGGTTTAGGGTCAGGGTTAGAATCGAGAGCTTTTAAGGATAGTGCTAGGGTTAGAGTTAGGTTTAGGGTTAGCTTTCGTAGAATCGAGGGTTAGGCTTAGGGTTAGGCTTAGGGTGAGGGTTAGGGTTAGAATCAAGCACAGTTTTAGTGTTAGCGTTTGGGTGAGGGTTAGGGTGAAAGTGCTTTTAGGGCTAGTGGTAAGGGTAGGGTTCGGATTAGGGTTAAGGTTTGTGTTGGTAGAATCAAGGTGTAGGTTTAGGCTTAGGGTCAGGATTGCATTTTGGATCTGAATGGCGTGTATTTAGGCTTTGGGTTAGTGTTCAAATTGACGATTTAGTGTGAAGGTTTGAATCGAGCACATTTAGGGTTAGAGTTATGGTTAGAATTCAGTGCATTTAGGGTTAGGGTTAGGGTTAGGGTTAGGGTCAGGGTTAAAATCGAGAGCATTTAAGGATAGTGCTAGGGTTAGAGTAAGGTTTAGCGTTGGCTTTCGTAGAATCGAGGGTTAGGTTTAAGCTTAGGCTTAGGCTTAGGCTTAGGGTTAGAGTCAGGCGCATTTTTAGTGTTGTGGTTTTCGTCAGGGTATGGCTTAGAGTGCATTTAGGGGTAGGGGTATGAGTAGAGTTAGGATTAGGGTTAAGGTTTGTGTTGGTAGAATCCAGGTTTACGGTTAGGCTTAGGGTGAGGAATGGGTTTTGGGTTAGAATGCAGTGCATTTAGGCTTAGGGAGAGTGTTGAAATTGACCATTTAGTATTAGGGTTAGAATCGAGCACATTAGCGTTATAGTTATGGTTAGAATACAGTGCATTTAGGGTTAGGATTAGGGTTAGGGTTAGGGTTATGTTCAGGGTGAGGGTTAGAATCGAGTGCATTTAAGAATAGTGTTAGGGTTAGAGTTAGGTATAGGGTTAGCTTTCATAGAATCGAGGGTCAGTGTTCGGTTTAGAGTTAGGGTAAGGATTAGGGTTAGAATCAAGTGCATTTTTCGTGTTATGGCTGGGGTTAGGGTTAGGGTTTGTGTTTTTAGAATCGAAGTTTAGGGTTAGGCTTAGGGATAGGATTGCCTTTTGGGTTAGAATCGAGTGCATTTAGGGTTAGGGTTAGTGTTGAGATTGACGATTTAGAGTTAGGCTTAGAATCAAGCACATGAGGGTTAGAGTTATGGTTAGAATCCAATGCATTTAGGCTTAGTGTTAGCGTTAGGGTTATTGGGGTCAGGATTAGAATCGAGAGCATTTAAGGATAGTTTTAGGATTAGAGTGAGGTTGAGGGTTAGCTTTCGTAGAATTGAGGGTTAGGGTTAGGGTTAGGGTTAGAATCAAGCGCATTTTTAGTGTTAGGGGTTGGATTAAGGTTAAGGTTAGAGTGCATATAGAGGTAGGGATAGGAGTAGGGTAAGGATTAGGGTTAGAGTTTGTGTTGGTAGAATTCAGGTTTTGGGTTAGGCTTCGGGTCAGGATTGCCTTTTGGGTTAGAGTCGAGTGCATTTTGGGTTAGGCTTAGTGTTGAGATTGACGATTGAGTGTTAGGGTTATAATCGAGCACATTAGGGTTAGAGTTATGGTTAGAATCCAGAGCACTTAGAGTTAGGATTAGGGTTAGGGTTAGGATTATGTTCAGGGTGAGAGTTAGAATCGATTGCATTTAAGGATAGTGTTAGGGGTAGAGTTATGTAGAAGGTTAGCTTTCGTAGGTTCGAGGGTTAGGGTTAGGGTTAGGGTCAGGATTGCCTTTTGTGTTAGAATCGAGTGCATTTAGGGTTATGGTTAGTGTTGAGATTGACGATTTAGAGTTAGTGTTAGAATCAAGCACATCAGGATTAGAGTTAAGGTTGGAATCCAGTGCATTTAGGGTTTGGATTAGGGTTAGGGTTAGGGTTATGTTTAGGGTGAGAGTTAGAATCGAGTGCATTTAAGGATAGTGTTAGGGTTAGAGTTAGGTATAGGTTTAGCTTTCGTAGAATCGAGGGTTAGTGTTAGGGTTAGGGTTAGGGTTAGGATTAGGGTTAGAATCAAGCGCATTTTTACTGTTAGGGTTGGGGTTAGGGTTAGGGTTTAAGTGCACTTAGGGGTACGGGAGGAGTGGGTTAGGATTAGGGTTAGTGTTTGTGTTGGTAGAATCGAGGTTTAGGGTTAGGCTTAGGGTAAAGATTGCCCTTCGGGTTAGAGTCGAGTGCATTTAGCGTTAGGCTTAGTGTTGAGATTGACGATTGAGTGCTAGGGTTATAATCGAGCACATTAGTGTTAGAGTTATGGTCAGTATCCAGTGCATTTAGGGTTAGGATTAGGGTTAGGGTTAGGGTTATGTTCAGCGTGAGGGTTAGAATCGAGTGCATTTAAGGATAGTGTTAGGGGTAGAGTTAGGTATAGGGTTAGCTTTCATAGAATCGAGGGTCAGTGTTCCGGTTAGAGTTAGGGTAAGGATTAGGGTTAGAATCAAGTGCATTTTTAGTGTTAGGGTTAGGGTTAGGGTTAGGGTTTGAGTGCATTTAGGGGTAGGGGAGGAGTTGGGTTAGGATTAGGGTTAGGGTTTGTGTTGGTTGAATCGAGGATTTGGGTTAGGCTTAGGGTCAGGAGAGCATTTTGGGTCGTAATTCAGAGCATTTAGGCCTAGGGTTAGTGTTGAAATTGATGATATAGTTTTAGCGTTAGAATCAAGAACATTTAGGGAAAGAGTTATGATTAGAATTCAGTGCATTTAGGGTTAGGGTTAGGCTTAGGCTTAGGGTTAGGGTTCGGTTTAGGGTCAGGGTTAGAATCGAGAGCTTTTAAGGATAGTGCTAGGGTTAGAGTTAGGTTTAGGTTTAGCTTTCGTAGAATCGAGGGTTAGGCTTAGGGTTAGGCTTAGGGTGAGGGTTAGGGTTAGAATCAAGCAGAGTTTTGGTGTTAGCGTTTGGGTGAGGGTTAGGGTTAAAGTGCTTTTAGGGCTAGTGGTAGGGGTAGGGTTCGGATTAGGGTTAAGGTTTGTGTTGGTAGAATCGAGGTTTCGATTTAGGGTTAGGGTCCGGATTGCATTTTGGATCTGAATCGCGTGTATTTAGGCTTTGGGTTAGTGTTCAAATTGACGATTTAGTGTTAGGGTTTGAATCGAGCACATTTAGGGCTAGAGTTATGGTTAGAATTCAGTGCATTTAGGGTTAGGGTTAGGGTTAGGGTTAGGGTCAGGGTTAAAATCGGGAGCATTTAAGGATAGTGCTAGGGTTAGAGTTAGGTTTCGCGTTCGCTTTCGTAGAATCGAGGGTTACGCTTAAGGTTAGGCTTAGGCTTAGGCTTAGGGTTAGAGTCAGGCGCATTTTTAGTGTTGTGGTTTTCGTCAGGGTATGGCTTAGAGTGCATTTAGGGGTAGGGGTATGAGTAGAGTTAGGATTAGGGTTAAGGTTTGTGTTGGTAGAATCGAGGTTTAGGCTTAGGCTTAGGGTCAGGAATGGCTTTTGGGTTAGAATGCAGTGCATTTAGGCTTAAGGATAGTGTTGAAATTGACCATTTAGTGTTAGGGTTAGAATCGAGCACATTAGGGTTATAGTTATGGTTAGAATACAGTGCATTTAGGGTTAGGATTAGGGTTAGGGTTTGTGTTTTTAGAATCGAAGTTTAGGGTTAGGCTTAGGGACAGGATTGCCTTTTGGGTTAGAATCTAGTGCATTTAGGGTTAGGGTTAGTGTTGAGATTGACGATTTAGTGTTAGGCTTAGAATCAAGCACATGTGGGTTAGAGTTATGGTTAGAATCCACTGCATTTAGGCTTAGGGTTAGGGTTAGTGTTATTAGGGTCAGGATTAGAATCGAGAGCATTTAAGGATAGTTTTAGGGTTAGAGTTAGGTTGAGGGTTAAGTTTCGTAGAATTGAGGGTTAGGGTTAGGGTTAGGTTTAGGGTTAGAATCAAGCGCATTTTTAGTGTTAGGGGTTGGATTAAGGTTAAGGTTAGAGTGCATATCGAGGTAGGGATAGGAGTAGGGTTAGGATTAGGGTTAGGGTTTGTGTTGGTAGAATCGAGGTTTAGGGTTAGGCTTCGGGTCAGGATTGCCTTTTGGGTTAGAGTCGAGTGCATTTGGGGTTAGGTTTAGTGTTGAGATTGACGATGGAGTGTTAGGGTTATAATCGAGCACATTAGGGTTAGAGTTATGGTTAGAATCCAGTGCATTTAGGGTTAGGATTAGGCTTAGGGTTAGGGTTATGTTCAGGGTGAGGGTTAGAATCGAGTGCATTTAACGATAGTGTTAGGGGTAGAGTTATGTAGAAGGTTAGCTTTTGTAGATTCGAGGGTTAGGGTTAGGGTTAGGGACAGGATTGCCTTTTGTGTTAGAATCGAGTGCATTTAGGGTTAGGGTTAGTGTTGAGATTGACGATTTAGAGTTAGTGTTAGAATCAAGCACATTAGGATTAGAGTTAAGGTTGGAATCCAGTGCATTTAGGGTTAGGATTAGGGTTAGTGTTAGGGTTATGTTTAGGGCGAGGGTTAGAATCGAGTGCATTTAAGGATAGTGTTAGGGTTAGAGTTAGGTATAGGTTTAGCTTTCGTAGAATCGAGGGTTAGTGTTAGGGTTAGGGTTAGGATTAGGGTTAGAATCAAGCGCATTTTTACTGTTAGGGTTGGGGTTAGGGTTAGGGTTAGAGTGCACATAGAGGTAGGGATAGGAGTAGGGTTGGGATTAGGGTTAGGGTTTGTGTTGGTAGAATCGAGGTTTAGGGTTAGGCTTTAGGTCAGGATTGCCCTTCGGGTTAGAGTCGAGTGCATTGAGCGTTAGGCTTTGTGTTGAGATTGACGATTGAGTGTTAGGGTTATAATCGAGCACATTAGTGTTAGAGTTATGGTCAGTATCCAGTGCATTTAGGGTTAGGATTAGGGTTAGGGTTAGGGTTATGTTCAGGGTGAGGGTTAGAATCGAGTGCATTTAAGGATAGTTTTAGGGTTAGAGTTAGGTATGGGGTTAGCTTTCATAGAATCGAGGGTTAGTGTTCGGGTTAGAGTTTGGGTAAGGATTAGGGTTAGAATCAAGTGCATTTTTACTGTTAGTGTTGGGGTTAGGGTTAGGGTTTGAGTGCATTTAGGGGTAGGGGAGGAGTTGGGTTAGGATTAGGGTTAGGGTGTGTGTTTGTTGAATCGAGGTTTTGGGTTAGGCTGAGGTTCAGGAGAGCATTTGGGGTCATAATTCAGAGCATTTAGGCTTAGGGTTAGTGTTGAAATTGATGATATAGTTTTAGCTTTAGAATCAAGCACATTCAGGGAAAGAGTTATGATTAGAATTCAGTGCATTTAGGGTTAGGGTTAGGCTTAGGCTTAGGGTTAGGGTTAGGTTTAGGGTCAGGGTTAGAATCGAGATCTTTTAAGGATAGTGCTAGGCTTAGAGTTAGGTTTAAGGTTAGCTTTCGTAGAATCGAGGGTTAGGCTTAGGGTTAGGCTTAGGGTGAGGGTTAGGGTTAGAATCAAGCAGAGTTTTAGTGTTAGCGTTTGGGTGAGGGTTAGGGTGAAAGCGCTTTTAGGGCTAGTGGTAGGGGTAGGGTTCGGATTAGGGTTAAGGTTTGTGTTGGTAGAATCGAGGTTTAGGTTTAGGCTTATGGTCCGGATTGCATTTTGGATGTGAATCGCGTGTATTTAGGCTTTGGGTTAGTGTTCAAATTGACGATTTAGTGTTAGGGTTTGAATCGAGCACATTTAGGGTTAGAGTTATGTTTAGAATTCAGTGCATTTAGGGTTAGGGTTAGGGTCAGGGTTAAAATCGAGAGCATTTAAGGATAGTGCTAGGGTTAGAGTTAGGTTTAGCGTTCGCTTTCGTAGAATCGAGGGTTAGGCTTAAGGTTAGGCTTAGGCTTAGGCTTAGGGTTAGAGTCAGGCGCATTTTTAGTGTTGTGGTTTTCGTCAGGGTATGGCTTAGAGTGCATTTAGGGGTAGGGGTATGAGTAGAGTTAGGATTAGGGTTAAGGTTTGTGTTGGTAGAATCGAGGTTTGGAGTTAGGCTTAGGGTCAGGAATGGCTTTTCGGTTAGAATGCAGTGCATTTAGGCTTAGGGATAGTGTTGAAATTGACCATTTAGTGTTAGGGTTAGAATCGAGCACATTAGGGTTATAGTTATGGTTAGAATACAGTGCATTTAGGGTTAGGATTAGGGTTAGGGTTTGTGTTTTTAGAATCGAAGTTTAGGGTTAGGCTTAGGGACAGGATTGCCTTTTGGGTTAGTATCTAGTGCATTTAGGATTAGGGTTAGTGTTGAGATTGACGATTTAGTGTTAGGCTTAGAATCAAGCACATGAGGGTTAGAGTTATGGTTAGAATCCACTGCATTGAGGCTTAGGGTTAGTGTTAGGGTTATTAGGGTCAGGATTAGAATCGAGAGCATTTAAGGATAGTTTTAGGGTTAGAGTTAGGTTGAGGGTTAGGTTTCGTAGAATTGAGGGTTAGGGTTAGGGTTAGGGTTACGGTTAGAATCTAGCGCATTTTTAGTGTTAGGGGTTGCATTAAGGTTAAGGTTAGAGTGCATATAGAGGTAGGGATAGGAGTAGGGTTAGGATTAGGGTTAGGGTTTGTGTTGGTAGAATCGAGGTTTAGGGTTAGGCTTCGGGTCAGGATTGCCTTTTGGGTTAGGTTCGAGTGCATTTGGGGTTAGGTTTAGTGTTGAGATTGACGATGGAGTGTTAGGGTTATAATCGAGCACATTAGGGTTAGAGTTATGGTTAGAATCCAGAGCACTTAGAGTTAGGATTAGGGTTAGGGTTAGGGTTATGTTCAGGGTGAGGGTTAGAATCGAGTGCATTTAAGGATAGTGTTAGGGGTAGAGTTATATAGAAGGTTAGCTTTCGTAGATTCGAGGGTTAGGGTTAGGGTTAGGGACAGGATTGCCTTTTGTGTTACAATCGAGTGCATTTAGGGTTAGGGTTAGTGTTGAGATTGACGATTTAGAGTTAGTGTTAGAATCAAGCACATTAGGATTAGAGTTAAGGTTTGAATCCAGTGCATTTAGGGACAGGATTAGGGTTAGGGTTAGGGTTATGTTTAGGGTGAGGGTTAGAATCGAGTGCATTTAAGGATAGTGTTAGGGTTAGAGTTAGGTATAGGGTTAGCTTTCGTAGAATCGAGGGTTAGTGTTAGGGTTAGGGTTAGGGTTAGGATTAGGGTTAGAATCAAGCGCATTTTTACTGTTAGGGTTGGGGTTAGGATTAGGGTTTGAGTGCATTTAGGGGTACGGGAGGAGTGGGTTAGGATTAGGGTTAGGGTTTGTCTTGGTAGAATCGAGGTTTAGCGTTAGGCTTAGGGTCAGGATTGCCCTTCGAGTTAGAGTCGAGTGCATTTAGCGTTAGGCTTAGTGTTGAGATTGACGATTGAGTGTTAGGGTTATAATCGAGCACATTAGTGTTAGAGTTATGTTTAGAATGCAGTGCATTTAGGGTTAAGATTAGGGTTAGGTTTAGGGTTATGTTCAGGGTGAGGGTTAGAATCGAGTGCATTTAAGGATAGTGTTAGGGTTAGAGTTAGGTATAGGGTTAGCTTTCATAGAATCGAGGGTCAGTGTTCGGGTTAGAGTTAGGGTAAGGATTAGGGTTAGAATCAAGTGCATTTTACTGTTAGGGTTGGGGTTAGGGTTAGGGTTTGAGTGCATTTAGGGGTACGGGAAGAGTGGGTTAGGATTAGGGTTAGGGTTTGTGTTGGTAGAATCGAGGTTTAGGGTTAGCCTTAGGGTCAGGATTGCCCTTCGGGTTAGAGTCGAGTGCATTTAGCGTTAGGCTTTGTGTTGAGATTGACGATTGAGTGTTAGGGTTATAATCGAGCACATTAGTGTTAGAGTTATGGTTAGAATCCAGTGCATTTAGGGTTAGGATTAGGGTTAGGGTTAGGGTTATGTTCAGGTTGAGGGTTAGAATCGAGTGCATTTAAGGATAGTTTTAGCGTTAGAGTTAGGTATAGGGTTAGCTTTCATAGAATCGAGGGTCAGTGTTCGGGTTAGAGTTAGGGTAAGGATTAGGGTTAGAATCAAGTGCATTTTTCGTGTTCGGGTTGTGGTTAGGGTTAGCGATTGAGTGCATTGAGGGGTAGGGGAGGAGTTGGGTTAGGATTAGGGTTAGGGTTTGTGTTGGTTGAATCGAGGTTTTGGGTTAGGCTTAGGGTCAATGGAGCATTTTGGGTCATAATTCAGAGTATTTAGGCTTAAGGTTAGTGTTGAAATTGATGATATAGTTTTAGCGTTAGAATCAAGTACATTTAGGGAAAGAGTTATGATTAGAATTCAGTGCATTTAGGGTTAGGATTAGGCTTAGGCTTAGGGTTAGGGTTAGGTTTAGGGTCAGGGTTAGAATCGCGAGCTTTTAAGGATAGTGCTAGGCTTAGAGTTAGGTTTAGGGTTACCTTTTGTAGAATCGAGGGTTAGGCTTAGGGTTAGGCTTAGGGTGAGGGTTAGGGTTAGAATCAAGCACAGTTTTAGTGTTAGCGTTTGGGTGAGGGTTAGGGTTAAAGTGCTTTTAGGGCTAGTGGTAGGGGTAGGGTTCGGATTAGGGTTAAGGTTTGTGTTGGTAGAATCGAGGTTTAGGTTTAGGCTTAGGGTCAGGATTGCATTTTGGATCTGAATGGCGTGTATTTAGGCTTTGGGTTAGTGTTCAAATTGACGATTTAGTGTTAGGGTTTGAATCGAGCATATTTAGGGATAGAGTTATGGTTAGAATTCAGTGCATTTAGGATTAGGGTTAGGGTTAGGTTTAGGGTCAGGTTTAGATTCGAGAGCTTTTAAGGATAGTGCTAGGGTTAGAGTTAGGTTTAGCGTTCGCTTTCGTAGAATCGAGGGTTATGCTTAAGGTTAGGCTTAGGCTTAAGGTTAGGATTAGAATCAGGCGCCTTTTTAGTGTTGTGGTTTTCGTCAGGGTATGGCTTAGAGTGCGTTTAGGGGTAGGGGTATGAGTAGAGTTAGGATTAGGGTTAAGGTTTGTGTTGGTAGAATCGAGGTTTAGGGTTAGGCTTAGGGTCAGGAATGGCTTTTGGGTTAGAATGCAGTGCATTTAGGCTTAGGGATAGTGTTGAAATTGACCATTTAGTGTTAGGGTTAGAATCGAGCATATTAGGGTTATAGTTATGGTTAGAATACAGTGCATTTAGGGTTAGGATTAGGGTTAGGGTTTGTGTTTTTAGAATCGAAGTTTAGGGTTAGGCTTATGGACAGGATTGCCTTTTGGGTCAGAATCGAGTGCATTTAGGGTTAGGGTTAGTGTTGAGATTGACGATTTAGTGTTAGGCTTAGAATCAAGCACATGAGGGTTAGAGTTATGGTTAGAATCCACTGCATTTAGGCTTAGGGTTAGGGTTAGGGTTATTAGGGTCAGGATTAGAATCGAGAGCATTTAAGGATAGTTTTAGGGTTAGAGTTAGGTTGAGGGTTAGGTTTCGTAGAATTGAGGGTTAAGGTTAGGGTTAGAATCAAGCGCATTTTTAGTGTTAGGGGTTCGGTTAGGGTTAGGGTTAGAGTGCATATAGAGGTAGGGATAGGAGTAGGGTTAGGATTAGGGTTAGGGTTTGTGTTGGTAGAATCGAGGTTTAGGGTTAGGCTTCGGGTCAGGATTGCCTTTTGGGTTAGAGTCGAGTACATTTGGGGTTAGGTTTAGTGTTGAGATTGACGATTGAGTGTTAGGGTTAGAATCAAGCATATAAGGATTAGAGTTAAGGTTGGAATCCAGAGCATTTAGGTTTAGGATTAGGGTTAGTGTTAGGGTTATGTTTAGGGTGAGGGTTAGAATCGTGTGCATTTAAGGATAGTGTTAGGGTTAGAGTTAGGTATAGGTTTAGCTTTCGTAGAATCGAGGGTTAGTGTTAGGGTTAGGGTTAGGATTAGGGTTAGAATCAAGCGCATTTTTACTGTTAGGGTTGGGGTTAGGGTTAGGGTTTGAGTGCATTTAGGGGTACGGGAAGAGTGGGTTAGGATTAGGGTTAGGGTTTGTGTTGGTAGAATCGAGGTTTAGGGTTAGCCTTAGGGTCAGGATTGCCCTTCGGGTTAGAGTCGAGTGCATTTAGCGTTAGGCTTTGTGTTGAGATTGACGATTGAGTGTTAGGGTTATAATCGAGCACATTAGTGTTAGAGTTATGGTTAGAATCCAGTGCATTTAGGGTTAGGATTAGGGTTAGGGTTAGGGTTATGTTCAGGTTGAGGGTTAGAATCGAGTGCATTTAAGGATAGTTTTAGCGTTAGAGTTAGGTATAGGGTTAGCTTTCATAGAATCGAGGGTCAGTGTTCGGGTTAGAGTTAGGGTAAGGATTAGGGTTAGAATCAAGTGCATTTTTCGTGTTCGGGTTGTGGTTAGGGTTAGCGATTGAGTGCATTGAGGGGTAGGGGAGGAGTTGGGTTAGGATTAGGGTTAGGGTTTGTGTTGGTTGAATCGAGGTTTTGGGTTAGGCTTAGGGTCAATGGAGCATTTTGGGTCATAATTCAGAGTATTTAGGCTTAAGGTTAGTGTTGAAATTGATGATATAGTTTTAGCGTTAGAATCAAGTACATTTAGGGAAAGAGTTATGATTAGAATTCAGTGCATTTAGGGTTAGGATTAGGCTTAGGCTTAGGGTTAGGGTTAGGTTTAGGGTCAGGGTTAGAATCGCGAGCTTTTAAGGATAGTGCTAGGCTTAGAGTTAGGTTTAGGGTTACCTTTTGTAGAATCGAGGGTTAGGCTTAGGGTTAGGCTTAGGGTGAGGGTTAGGGTTAGAATCAAGCACAGTTTTAGTGTTAGCGTTTGGGTGAGGGTTAGGGTTAAAGTGCTTTTAGGGCTAGTGGTAGGGGTAGGGTTCGGATTAGGGTTAAGGTTTGTGTTGGTAGAATCGAGGTTTAGGTTTAGGCTTAGGGTCAGGATTGCATTTTGGATCTGAATGGCGTGTATTTAGGCTTTGGGTTAGTGTTCAAATTGACGATTTAGTGTTAGGGTTTGAATCGAGCATATTTAGGGATAGAGTTATGGTTAGAATTCAGTGCATTTAGGATTAGGGTTAGGGTTAGGTTTAGGGTCAGGTTTAGATTCGAGAGCTTTTAAGGATAGTGCTAGGGTTAGAGTTAGGTTTAGCGTTCGCTTTCGTAGAATCGAGGGTTATGCTTAAGGTTAGGCTTAGGCTTAAGGTTAGGATTAGAATCAGGCGCCTTTTTAGTGTTGTGGTTTTCGTCAGGGTATGGCTTAGAGTGCGTTTAGGGGTAGGGGTATGAGTAGAGTTAGGATTAGGGTTAAGGTTTGTGTTGGTAGAATCGAGGTTTAGGGTTAGGCTTAGGGTCAGGAATGGCTTTTGGGTTAGAATGCAGTGCATTTAGGCTTAGGGATAGTGTTGAAATTGACCATTTAGTGTTAGGGTTAGAATCGAGCATATTAGGGTTATAGTTATGGTTAGAATACAGTGCATTTAGGGTTAGGATTAGGGTTAGGGTTTGTGTTTTTAGAATCGAAGTTTAGGGTTAGGCTTATGGACAGGATTGCCTTTTGGGTCAGAATCGAGTGCATTTAGGGTTAGGGTTAGTGTTGAGATTGACGATTTAGTGTTAGGCTTAGAATCAAGCACATGAGGGTTAGAGTTATGGTTAGAATCCACTGCATTTAGGCTTAGGGTTAGGGTTAGGGTTATTAGGGTCAGGATTAGAATCGAGAGCATTTAAGGATAGTTTTAGGGTTAGAGTTAGGTTGAGGGTTAGGTTTCGTAGAATTGAGGGTTAAGGTTAGGGTTAGAATCAAGCGCATTTTTAGTGTTAGGGGTTCGGTTAGGGTTAGGGTTAGAGTGCATATAGAGGTAGGGATAGGAGTAGGGTTAGGATTAGGGTTAGGGTTTGTGTTGGTAGAATCGAGGTTTAGGGTTAGGCTTCGGGTCAGGATTGCCTTTTGGGTTAGAGTCGAGTACATTTGGGGTTAGGTTTAGTGTTGAGATTGACGATTGAGTGTTAGGGTTAGAATCAAGCATATAAGGATTAGAGTTAAGGTTGGAATCCAGAGCATTTAGGTTTAGGATTAGGGTTAGTGTTAGGGTTATGTTTAGGGTGAGGGTTAGAATCGTGTGCATTTAAGGATAGTGTTAGGGTTAGAGTTAGGTATAGGTTTAGCTTTCGTAGAATCGAGGGTTAGTGTTAGGGTTAGGGTTAGGATTAGGGTTAGAATCAAGCGCATTTTTACTGTTAGGGTTGGGGTTAGGGTTAGGGTTTGAGTGCATTTAGGGGTACGGGAAGAGTGGGTTAGGATTAGGGTTAGGGTTTGTGTTGGTAGAATCGAGGTTTAGGGTTAGCCTTAGGGTCAGGATTGCCCTTCGGGTTAGAGTCGAGTGCATTTAGCGTTAGGCTTTGTGTTGAGATTGACGATTGAGTGTTAGGGTTATAATCGAGCACATTAGTGTTAGAGTTATGGTTAGAATCCAGTGCATTTAGGGTTAGGATTAGGGTTAGGGTTAGGGTTATGTTCAGGTTGAGGGTTAGAATCGAGTGCATTTAAGGATAGTTTTAGCGTTAGAGTTAGGTATAGGGTTAGCTTTCATAGAATCGAGGGTCAGTGTTCGGGTTAGAGTTAGGGTAAGGATTAGGGTTAGAATCAAGTGCATTTTTCGTGTTCGGGTTGTGGTTAGGGTTAGCGATTGAGTGCATTGAGGGGTAGGGGAGGAGTTGGGTTAGGATTAGGGTTAGGGTTTGTGTTGGTTGAATCGAGGTTTTGGGTTAGGCTTAGGGTCAATGGAGCATTTTGGGTCATAATTCAGAGTATTTAGGCTTAAGGTTAGTGTTGAAATTGATGATATAGTTTTAGCGTTAGAATCAAGTACATTTAGGGAAAGAGTTATGATTAGAATTCAGTGCATTTAGGGTTAGGATTAGGCTTAGGCTTAGGGTTAGGGTTAGGTTTAGGGTCAGGGTTAGAATCGCGAGCTTTTAAGGATAGTGCTAGGCTTAGAGTTAGGTTTAGGGTTACCTTTTGTAGAATCGAGGGTTAGGCTTAGGGTTAGGCTTAGGGTGAGGGTTAGGGTTAGAATCAAGCACAGTTTTAGTGTTAGCGTTTGGGTGAGGGTTAGGGTTAAAGTGCTTTTAGGGCTAGTGGTAGGGGTAGGGTTCGGATTAGGGTTAAGGTTTGTGTTGGTAGAATCGAGGTTTAGGTTTAGGCTTAGGGTCAGGATTGCATTTTGGATCTGAATGGCGTGTATTTAGGCTTTGGGTTAGTGTTCAAATTGACGATATAGTGTTAGGGTTTGAATCGAGCACATTTAGGGATAGAGTTATGGTTAGAATTCAGTGCATTTAGGGTTAGGGTTAGGGTTAGGGTTAGGGTTAGGTTTAGGGTCAGGTTTAGAATCAAGAGCTTTTAAGGATAGTGCTAGGGTTAGAGTTAGGTTTAGCGTTCGCTTTCATAGAATCGAGGGTTAGGCTTAAGGTTAGGCTTAGGCTTAGGGTTAGGGTTAGAATCAGGCGCATTTTTAGTGTTGTGGTTTTCGTCAGAGTATGGCTTAGAGTGCGTTTAGGGGTAGGGGTATGAGTAGAGTTAGGATTAGGGTTAAGGTTTGTGTTGGTAGAATCGAGGTTTGGGGTTAGGCTTAGGGTCAGGAATGGCTTTTGGTTAGAATGCAGTGCATTTAGGCTTAGGGATAGTGTTGAAATTGACGATTTAGTGTTAGGGTTAGAATCGAGCACATTAGGGTTATAGTTATGGTTAGAATACAGTGCATTTAGGGTTAGGATTAGGGTTAGGGTTTGTGTTTTTAGAATCGAAGTTTAGGGTTAGGCTTCGGGTCAGGATTGCCTTTTGGGTTAGAGTCGAGTGCATTTAGGGTTAGGATTAGTGTTGAGATTGACGATTGAGTGTTAGGGTTATAATCGAGCACATTAGGGTTAGAGTTATGGTTAGAATCCAGAGCACTTAGAGTTAGGATTAGGGTTAGGGTTAGGGTTCTGTTCAGGATGAGGGTTTGAATCGAGTGCATTTAAGGATAGTGTTAGGGGTAGAGTTATGTAGAAGGTTAGCTTTCGTAGATTCGAGGGTTAGGGTTAGGGTTAGGGTCAGGATTGCCTTTTAGGTTAGAGTCGAGTGCATTTAGTGTTAGGCTTAGTGTTGAGATTGACGATTGAATGTTAGGGTTAGAATCAAGGACATTAGGATTAGAGTTAAGGTTGGAATCCAGTGCATTTGGGGTTAGGATTAGGGTTAGGGTTAGGGTTATGTTCAGGGTGAGGGTTAGAATCCAGTGCTTTTAAGGATAGTGTTAGGGTTAGAGTTAAGTATAGGGTTAGCTTTCATAGAATCGAGGGTCAGTGTTCGGGTTTGAGTTAGGGTAAGGATTAGGGTTAGAATCAAGTGCATTTTTCGTGTTAGGGTTGGGGTTAGGGTTAGGGTTTCAGTGCATTTAGGGCTACGGGAGGATTGGGTTAGGATTAGGGTTAGGGTTTGTGTTGGTAAAATCGAGGTTTAGGGTTAGGCTTAGGGTCAGGATTGCCTTTCGGGTTAGAGTCGAGTGCATTTAGCGTTAGGCTTAGTGTTGAGATTGACGATTGAGTGTTAGGGTTATAATCGAGCACATTAGGGTTAGAGTTATGGTTAGAATCCAGAGCATTTAGAGTTAGGATCAGGGTTAGGGTTAGGGTTATGTTCAGGATGAGGGTTAGAATCGAGTGCATTTAAGGATAGTGTTAGGGGTAGGAAGGTTAGCTTTCGTAGATTCGAGGGTTAGGGTTAGGGTTAGGGTCAGGATTGCCTTTTGTGTTAGAATCGAGTGCATTTAGGGTTAGGGTTAGTGTTGAGATTGACGATTTGGAGTTAGTGTTAGAATCAAGCACATTAGCAATAGACTTAAGGTTGGAATCCAGTGCATTTAGGGTTAGGATTAGGGTTAGGGTTAGGGTTATGTTTAGAATGAGGGTTAGAATTGAGTGCATTTAAGGATAGTGTTATGGTTAGAGTTAGGTATAGGGTTAGCTTTCGTAGAATCGAGGGTTCGTGTTAGGGTTAGGGTTAGGGTTAGGATTAGGGTTAGAATCAAGCTCATTTTTGCTGTTAGGGTTGGCGTTAGGGTTAGGGTTTGAGTGCATTTAGGGGTACGGGAGGAGTGGGTTAGGATTAGGGTTAGGGTTTGTGTTCGTAGAATCGAGGTTTAGGGTTAGGCTTAGGGTCAGGATTGCCTTTCGGGTTAGAGTCGAGTGCATTCAGCTTTAGGCTTAGTGTTGAGATTGACGATTGAGTGTTAGGGTTATAATCGAGCACATTAGTATTAGAGTTATGGTTAGAATCCAGTGCATTTAGGGTTAGGATTAGGGTTAGTGTTAGGGTTAGGCTTAGGGTCAGGGTTAAAATCGAGAGCATTTAAGGATAGTGCTAGGGTTAGAGTTAGGTTTAGCGTTCGCTTTCGTAGAATCGAGGGTTAGGCTTAAGGTTAGGCTTAGGCTTAGGCTTAGGGTTAGAATCAGGTGCATTTTTAGTGTTGTGGTTTTCGTCAGGGCATGGCTTAGAGTGCATTTAGGGGTAGGGGTATGAGTAGAGTTAGGATTAGGGTTAAGGTTTGTGTTGGTAGAATCGAGGTTTAGGGTTAGGCTTAGGGTCAGGATTGCCTTTCGGGTTACAGTCGAGTGCATTTAGCGTTAGGATTAGTGTTGAGATTGACGATTGAGTGTTAGGGTTATAATCGAGCACATGAGGGTTAGAGTTATGGTTATAATCCACTGCATTTAGGCTTAGGGTTAGGGTTAGGGTTATTAGGGTCAGGATTAGAATCGAGAGCATTTAAGGATAGTTTTAGGGTTAGAGTTAGGTTGAGGGTTAGGTTTCGTAGAATTGAGGTTTAGGGTTAGGGTTAGGGTCAGAATCAAGCGCATTTTTAGTGTTAGGGGTTGGGTTAGGGTGAAGGTTAGAGTGCATATAGAGGTAGGGATAGGAGTAGGGTTAGGATTAGGGTTAGGGTTTGTGTTGGTAGAATCGAGGTTTAGGGTTTCGCTTCGGGTCATGATTGCCCTTTGGGTTAGAGTCGAGTGCATTTAGGGTTAGGCTTAGTGTTGAGATTGACGATTGAGTGTTAGGGTTATAATCGAGCACATTAGGGTTCGAGTTTGGTTAGAATCCAGAGCACTTAGAGTTAGGATTAGGGTTAGGGT
Source organism: Notamacropus eugenii (assembly GCF_028372415.1). Classification (NCBI taxonomy): domain Eukaryota; kingdom Metazoa; phylum Chordata; class Mammalia; order Diprotodontia; family Macropodidae; genus Notamacropus; species Notamacropus eugenii. The sequence goes on from NC_092873.1 coordinate 582,627, forward strand.
CAGGGTTATGTTCAGGATGAGGGTTAGAATCGAGTGCATTTAAGGATAGTGTTAGGGGTAGTGTTATGTAGAAGGTTAGCTTTCGTAGATTCGAGGGTTAGGGTTAGGGTTAGGGTCAGGATTGCCTTTTGGGTTAGAATCGAGTGCATGTAGGGTTAGGGTTAGTGTTGAGATTGACGATTTAGTGTTAGTGTTAGAATCAAGCACATTAGGATTAGAGTTAATGTTGGGATCCAGTGCATTAAGGGTTTGGATTAGGGTTAGGGTTACGGTTAAGTTTAGGGTAGGGGTTAGAATCGAGTGCATTTAAGTTTAGTGTTAGGGTCAGAGTTAGGTATAGGGTTAGCTTTCGTAGAATCGAGGGTTAGTGTTAGGGTTAGGGTTAGGGTTAGGATTAGGGTTAGAATCAAGCGCATTTTTAGTGTTAGGGTTGGGGTTAGGGTTAGGATTTGAGTGCATTTAGGGGTACGGGAGGAATGGGTTAGGATTAGGGTTAGGGAGTGTGTTGGTAGAATCGAGGTTTAGGATTAGGCTTACGGTCAGGATTGCCTTTCGGGTTAGAGTCGAGTGCATTTAGCGTTAGACTTAGTTTTGAGATTGACGATTGAGTGTTAGGGTTATAATCGAGCACATTAGTGTTAGAGTTATGGTTAGAATCCAGTGCATTTAGGGTTAGGATTAGGGTTAGGGTTAGGGTTATGTTCAGGGTGAGGGTTAGAATCGAGTGCTTTTAAGGATAGTGTTAGGGTTAGAGTTAGGTATAGGGTTAGCTTTCATAAAATCGAGGGTCAGTGTTCGGGTTAGAGTTAGGGTAAGGATTAGGGTTAGAATCAAGTGCATTTTTAGTGTTAACGTTTGAGTGAGGGTTAGGGTTTAATTGCTTTTAGGGCTAGTGGTAGGGGTAGGGTTCGGATTAGGGTTAGGGTTTGTGTTGGTAGAATCGAGGTTTAGGGTTAGGCTTAGGGTCAGGATTGCCTTTCGGGTTACAGTCGAGTGCATTTAGCGTTAGGATTAGTGTTGAGATTGACGATTGAGTGTTAGGCTTGGAATCAAGCACATGAGGCTTAGAGTTATGGTTAGAATCCACTGCATTTAGGCTTAGGGTTAGGGTTAGGGTTATTATGGTCAGGATTAGAATCGAGAGCATTTAAGGATAGTTTTAGGGTTAGAGTTAGGTTGAGGGTTAGGTTTCGTAGAATTGAGGTTTAGGGTTAGGGTTAGGGTCAGAATCAAGCGCATTTTTAGTGTTAGGGGTTGGGTTAGGGTTAGGGTTAGAGTGCATATAGAGGTAGGGGATAGGAGTAGGGTTAGGATTAGGGTTAGGGTTTGTGTTGGTAGAATCGAGGTTTAGGGTTTGGCTTCGGGTCATGATTGCCCTTTGGGTTAGAGTGGAGTGCATTTAGGGTTAGGCTTAGTGTTGAGATTGACGATTGAGTGTTAGGGTTGTAATCGAGCACATTAGGGTTCGAGTTTGGTTAGAATCCAGAGCACTTAGAGTTAGGATTAGGGTTAGGGTTAGGGTTATGTTCAGGATGAGGGTTAGAATCGAGTGCATTTAAGGATAGTGTTAGGGGTAGAGTTATGTAGAAGGTTAGCTTTCGTAGATTCGAGGGTTAGGGTTAGGGTTAGGGTCAGGATTGCCTTTTGGGTTAGAATCGAGTGCATTTAGGGTTAGGGTTAGTGTTGAGATTGACGATTTGGAGTTAGTGTTAGAATCAAGCACATTAGGATTAGAGTTAAGGTTGGAATCCAGTGCATTTAGGGTTAGGATTAGGGTTAGGGTTAGGGTTATGTTTTAGGGTGAGGGTTAGAATCGAGTGCATTTAAGGATAGTGTTAGCGTTAGAGTTAGGTATAGGGTTAGCTTTCGTAGAATCGAGGGTTAGTGTTAGGGTTAGCGTTACGGTTAGGATTAGGGTTAGAATCAAGCTCATTTTTACTGTTCTGATTGGTGTTAGGGTTAGGGTTTGAGTGCATTTAGGGGTACGGGAGGAGTGGGTTAGGATTAGGGTTAAGGTATGTGTTGGTAGAATCGAGGTTTAGGGTTATGCTTAGGGTCAGGAATGGCCTTTGGGTTAGAATGCAGTGCATTTAGGCTTAGGGATAGTGTTGAAATTGACGATTTAATGTTAGGGTTAGAATCGAGCACATTAGGGTTATAGCTATGGTTAGAATACAGTGCATTTAGGGTTAGGATTAGGGTTAGGGTTTGTGTTTTTAGAATCGAAGTTTAGGGTTAGACTTAGGGACAGGATTGCCTTTTGGGTTAGAATCGAGTGCATTTAGGGTTAGGGTTAGTGTTGAGATTGACGATTTAGTGTTAGGCTTAGAATCAAGCACATGAGGGTTAGAGTTATGGTTAGAATCCACTGCATTTAGGCTTAGGGTTAGGGTTAGTGTTATTAGGGTCAGGATTAGACTCGAGAGCATTTAAGGATAGTTTTAGGGTTAGAGTTAGGTTGAGGGTTAGGTTTCGTAGAATTGAGGGTTAGGGTTAGGGTTAGGGTTAGGGTTAGAATAAAGCGCATTTTTAGCCTTAGGGGTTGGGTTAAGGTTAGGGTTAGAGTGCATATAGAGGTCGGGATAGGAGTAGGGTTAGGATTAGGGTTAGGGTTTGTGTTGGTAGAATCGAGGTTTAGGGTTAGGCTTCGGGTCAGGATTGCCTTTTGGGTTAGAGTCGAGTGCATTTAGGGTTAGGATTAGTGTTGAGATTGACGATTGAGTGTTAGGGTTATAATCGAGCACATTAGAGTTAGAGTTATGGTTAGAATCCAGAGCACTTAGAGTTAGGATTAGGGTTAGGGTCAGGGTTATGTTCAGGATGAGGGTTAGAATCGAGTGCATTTAAGGATAATGTTAGGGGTAGAGTTATGTAGAAGGTTAGCTTTCGTAGATTCGAGGGTTAGGGTTAGGGTTAGGGTCAGGATTGCCTTTTGGGTTAGAATCGAGTGCATTTAGGGTTGGGGTTAGTGTTGAGATTGACGATTTGGAGTTAGTGTTAGAATCAAGGACATTAGGATTAGAGTTAAGGTTGGATCTAGTGCATTTAGGGTTAGGATTAGGGTTAGGGTTAGGGTTATGTTTAGGGTGAGGGTTAGAATCGAGTGCATTTAAGGATAGTGTTAGCGTTAGAGTTAGGTATAGGGTTAGATTTCGTAGAATCGAGGGTTAGTGTTAGGGTTAGGGTTAGGGTTAGGATTAGGGTTAGAATCAAGCGCATTTTTACTGTTAGGATTGGGGTCAGGGTTAGGGTTTGAGTGCATTTAGGGGTACGGGAGGATTGGGTTAGGATTAGGGTTAGGGTTTGTGTTGGTAAAATCGAGGTTTAGGGTTAGGCTTAGGGTCAGGATTGCCTTTCGGGTTAGAGTCGAGTGCATTTAGCGTTAGGCTTAGTGTTGAGATTGACGATTGAGTGTTAGGGTTATAATCGAGCACATTATTGTTAGAGTTATGGTTAGAATCCAGTGCATTTAGGGTTAGGATTAGGGTTAGGGTTAGGGTTATGTTCAGGGTGAGGGTTAGAATCGAGTGCTTTTAAGGATAGTGTTAGGGTTAGAGTTAGGTATAGGGTTAGCTTTCATAGAATCGAGGGTCAGTGTTCGGGTTTGAGTTAGGGTAAGGATTAGGGTTAGAATCAAGTGCATTTTTCGTGTTAGGGTTGGGGTTAGGGTTAGGGTTTGAGTGCATTTAGGGGTACGGGAGGATTGGGTTAGGATTAGGGTTAGGGTTTGTGTTGGTAAAATCGAGGTTTAGGGTTAGGCTTAGGGTCAGGATTGCCTTTCGGGTTAGAGTCGAGTGCATTTAGCGTTAGGCTTAGTGTTGAGATTGACGATTGAGTGTTAGGGTTATAATCGAGCACATTATTGTTAGAGTTATGGTTAGAATCCAGTGCATTTAGGGTTAGGATTAGGGTTAGGGTTAGGGTTATGTTCAGGGTGAGGGTTAGAATCGAGTGCTTTTAAGGATACTGTTAGGGTTAGAGTTAGGTATAGGGTTAGCTTTCATAGAATCGAGGGTCAGTGTTCGGGTTTGAGTTAGGGTAAGGATTAGGGTTAGAATCAAGTGCAGTTTTCGTGTTAGGGTTGGGGTTAGGGTTAAGGTTTGAGTGCATTTAGGGGTAGGGGAGGAGATGGGTTAGGATTAGGATTAGGGTTTGTGTTCGTAGAATCGAGGTTTTGGGTTAGGCTTAGGGTCAGGAGAGCATTTTGGGTCATAATTCAGAGCATTCAGGCTTAGGGTTAGTGTTGAAATTGATGATATAGTTTTAGCGTTAGAATCAAGCACATTTAGGGAAAGAGTTATGATTAGAATTCAGTGCATTTAGGGTTAGGGTTAGGCTTAGGCTTAGGGTTAGGGTTAGGTTTAGGGTCAGGGTTAGAATCGAGAGCTTTTAAGGATAGTGCTAGGGTTAGAGTTAGGTTTAGGGTTAGCTTTCGTAGAATCGAGGGTTAGGCTTAGGGTTAGGCTTAGGGTGAGGGTTAGGGTTAGAATCAAGTACAGTTTAGTGTTAGCGTTTGGGTGAGGGTTAGGGTGAAAGTGCTTTTAGGGCTAGTGGTAGGCGTAGGGTTCGATTAGGGTTAAGGTTTGTGTTGGTAGAATCGAGGTTTAGGTTTAGCCTTAGGGTCAGGATGGCATTTTGGATCTGAATCGCGTGTATTTAGCTTTGGGTTAGTGTTCAAAGTGACGATTTAGTGTTAGGGTTTGAATCGAGCACATTTAGGGTTAGAGTTATGGTTAGAATTCAGTGCATTTAGGGTTAGGGTTAGCGTTAGGCTTACGGTCAGTGTTAAAATCGAGAGCATTATCGATAGTGCTAGGGTTAGAGTTAGGTTTAGCGTTCGCTTTCGCAGAATCGAGGGTTAGGCTTAAGGTTAGGCTTAGGCTTACGCTTAGGGTTAGAGTCAGGCGCATTTTTAGTGTTGTGGTTTTCGTCAGGGTATGGCTTAGAGTGCATTTAGGGGTAGGGGTATGAGTAGAGTTAGGATTAGGGTTAAGGTTTGTGTTGGTAGAATCGAGGTTTAGGGTTAGGCTTAGGGTCAGGAATGGCTTTTGGGTTAGAATGCAGTGCATTTAGGGTTAGGCTTAGTGTTGAAATTGACGATTTAGTGTTAGGGTTAGAATCGAGCACATTAGGGTTATAGTTATGGTTAGAATACAGTGCATTTAGGGTTAGGATTAGGGTTAGGGTTTGTGTTTTTAGAATCGAAGTTTAGGGTTAGGCTTAGGGACAGGATTGCCTTTTGGGTTAGAATCGAGTGCATAAGGTTAGGGTTAGTGTTGAGATTGACGATTTAGTGTTAGGTTTAGAATCAAGCACATGAGCGTTAGAGTTATTGGTAGAATCCACTGCATTTAGGCTTAGGGTTAGGGTTAGGCTTATTAGGGTCAGGATTAGAATCGAGAGCATTTAAGGATACTTTTAGGGTTAGAGTTAGGTTGAGGGTTAGGATTCGTAGAATTGAGGGTTAGGGTTAGCGTTAGGGTTAGGGTTAGAATCAAGCGCATTTTTAGCGTTTGGGGTTGGGTTAAGGTTAGGGTTAGAGTGCATATAGAGGTCGAGATAGGAGTAGGGTTAGGATTAGGGTTAGGGTTTGTGTTGGTAGAATCGAGGTTTAGGGTTAGGCTTCGGGTCAGGATTGCCTTTTGGGTTAGAGTCGAGTGCATTTAGGGTTAGGCTTAGTGTTGAGATTGACGATTGAGTGTTAGGGTTATAATCGAGCACATTAGGGTTAGAGTTATGGTTAGAATCCAGAGCACTTAGAGTTAGGATCAGGGTTAGGGTTAGGGTTATGTTCAGGATGAGGGTTAGAATCGAGTGCATTTAAGGATAGTGTTAGGGGTAGGGTTATGGAGAAGGTTAGCTTTCATAGATTCCAGGGTTAGGGTTAGGGTTAGGGTCAGGATTGCCTTTTGGGTTAGAATCGAGTGCATTTAGGGTTAGGGTTAGTGTTGAGATTGACGATTTGGAGTTAGTGTTAGAATCAAGCACATTAGGATTAGAGTTAAGGTTGGAATCCAGTGCATTTAGGGTTAGGATTAGGGTTAGGGTTAGGGTTATGTTTAGAATGAGGGTTAGAATCGAGTGCATTTAAGGATAGTGTTAGGGTTAGAGTTAGGTATAGGGTTAGCTTTCTTAGAATCGAGGGTTCGTGTTAGGGTTAGGGTTAGGGTTAGGATTAGGGTTAGAATGAAGTTCATTTTTGCTGTTAGGGTTGGGGTTAGGGTTAGGGTTTGAGTGCATTTAGGGGTACGCGAGGAGTGGGTTAGGATTAGGGTTAAGGTATGTGTTGGTAGAATCGAGGTTTAGGGTTAGGCTTAGGGTCAGGAATGGCTTTTGGGTTAGAATGCAGTGCATTAGGCTTAGGGATAGTGTTGAAATTGACGATTTAATGTTAGGGTTAGAATCGAGCACATTAGGGTTATAGCTATGGTTAGAATACAGTGCATTTAGGGTTAGGATTAGGGTTAGGGTTTGTGTTCGTAGAATCGAGGTTTAAGGTTAGGCTTAGGGTCAGGATTGCCTTTCGGGTTAAAGTCGAGTGCATTCAGCTTTAGGCTTAGTGTTGAGATTGACGATTGAGTGTTAGGGTTATAATCGAGCACATTAGTATTAGAGTTATGGTTAGAATCCAGTGCATTTAGGGTTAGGATTAGGGTTAGAGTTAGGGTTAGGCTTAGGGTCAGGGTTAAAATCGAGAGCCTTTAAGGATAGTGCTAGGGTTAGAGTTAGGTTTAGCGTTCGCTTTCGTAGAATCGAGGGTTAGGCTTAAGGTTAGGCTTAGGCTTACGCTTAGGGTTAGAATCAGGCGCATTTTTAGTGTTGTGGTTTTCGTCAGGGTATGGCTTAGAGTGCATTTAGGGTTAGGGGTATGAGTAGAGTTAGGATTAGGGTTAAGGTTTGTGTTGGTAGAATCGAGGTTTAGGGTTAGGCTTAGGGTCAGGAATGGCTTTTGGGTTTGAATGCAGTGCATTTAGGCTTAGGGAGAGTGTTGAAATTGACCATTTAGTGTTAGGGTTAGAATCGAGCACATTACGGTTATCGTTATGGTTAGAATACAGTGCATTTAGGGTTAGGATTAGGGTTAGGGTTTGTGTTTTTAGAATCGAAGTTTAGGGTTAGGCTTAGGGACAGGATTGCCTTTTGGGTTAGAATCGAGTGCATTTAGGGTTAGGGTTAGTGTTGAGATTGACGATTTAGTGTTAGGCTTAGAATCAAGCACATGAGGGTTAGAGTTATGGTTACGATCCACTGCATTTAGGCTTAGGGTTAGGGTTAGGGTTATTAGGGTCAGGATTAGAATGGAGAGCATTTAAGGATAGTTTTAGGGTTAGAGTTAGGTTGAGGGTTAGGTTTCATAGAATTGAGGGTTAGGAATAGGGTTAGGGTTAGGCTTAGAATCAAGCGCATTTTTAGTGTTAGGGGTTGGGTTAGGGTTAGGGTTAGAGTGCATATAGAGGTAGGGATAGGAGTAGGGTTAGGATGAGGGTTAGGGTTTGTGTTGGTAGAATCGAGGTTTAGGGTTAGGCTTAGGGTCAGGATTGTCTTTTGGGTTAGAGTCGAGTGCATTTAGGGTTAGGCTTAGTGTTGAGATTGACGATTGAGTGTTAGGCTTAGAATCGAGCACATTAGGGTTAGAGTTATGGTTAGAATCCAGAGCACTTAGAGTTAGGATAAGGGTTAGGGTTAGGGTTATGTTCAGGGTGAGGGTTAGAATCGAGTGCATTTCAGGATAGTGTTAGTGGTAGAGTTATGTAGAAGGTTAGCTTTCATAGATTCCAGGGTTAGGGTTAGGGTTAGGGTCAGGATTGCCTTTTGGGTTAGAATCGAGTCCATTTAGGGTTAGGGTTAGTGTTGAGATTGACGATTTAGAGTTAGTGTTACAATCAAGCACATTAGGATTAGAGTTAAGGTTGGAATCCAGTGCATTTAGGCTTAGGATTAGGGTTAGGGTTAGGGTTATGTTTAGGGTGAGGGTTAGAATCGAGTGCATTTAAGAATAGTGTTAGCGTTAGAGTTAGGTATAGGGTTAGCTTTCGTAGCATCGAGGGTTAGTGTTAGGGTTAGGGTTAGGGTTAGGATTAGGGTTAGAATCAAGCGCATTTTTACTGTTAGGATTGGGGTTAGGGTTAGGGTTTGAGTGCATTTAGGGGTACGGGAGGAGTGGGTTAAAATTAGGGTTAGGGTTTGTGTTGGTAGAATCGAGGTTTAGGGTTAGGCTTAGGGTCAGGATTGTCTTTTGGGTTAGAGTCGAGTGCATTTAGGGTTAGGCTTAGTGTTGAGATTGACGATTGAGTGTTAGGCTTACAATCGAGCACATTAGGGTTAGAGTTATGGTTAGAATCCAGAGCACTTAGAGTTAGGATAAGGGTTAGGGTTAGGGTTATGTTCAGGGTGAGGGTTAGAATCGAGTGCATTCAAGGATAGTGTTAGGGTTAGAGTTAGGTATAGGGTTAGCTTTCATAGAATCGAAGGTCAGTGTTCGGGTTAGAGTTAGGGTAAAGATTAGGGTTAGAATCAAGTGCATTTTTAGTGTTAAGGGTGGGTTAGGGTTAAGGTTTGAGTGCATTTAGGGGTAGGGGAGGAGTTGGGTTAGGATTAGGGTTAGGGTTTGTGTTGGTAGAATCGAGGGTTTGGGTTAGGCTTAGGGTCAGGAGAGCATTTTGGGTCATAATTCAGAGCATTTAGGCTTAGGGTTAGTGTTGAAATTGATGATATAGTTTTAGCGTTAGAATCAAGCACATTTAAGGAAAGAGTTATGATTAGAATTCAGTGCATTTAGGGTTAGAGTTAGGCTTAGGCTTAGGGTTAGGGTTAGGTTTAGGGTCAGGGTTAGAATCGAGAGATTTTAAGGATAGTGCTAGGGTTAGAGTTAGGTTTAGGGTTAGCTTTCGTAGAATCGAGGGTTAGGCTTAGGGTTAGGCTTAGGGTGAGGGTTAGGGTTAGAATCAAGCACAGTTTTAGTGTTAGCGTTTGGGTGAGGGTTAGGGTGAAAGTGCTTTTAGGGCTAGTGGTAGGGGTAGGGTTCGGATTAGGGTTAAGGTTTGTGTTGGTAGAATCGAGGTTTAGGTTTAGGCTTAGGGTCAGGATTGCATTTTGGATCTGAATCGCGTGTATTTAGGCTTTGGTTTAGTGTTCAAATTGATGATTTAGTGTTAGGGTTTGAATCGAGCACATTTACGGTTAGAGTTATGGCTAGAATTCAGTGCATTTAGAGTTAGGGTTAGGGTTAGGGTCATTGTTAAAATAGAGAGCATTTAAGGATAGTGCTAGGGTTAGAGTTAGGTTTAGCGTTCGTTTCCGTAGAATCGAGGGTCAGCCTTAAGGTTAGGCTTAGGCTTAGGCTTAGGGTTAGAATCAGGCGCATTTTTAGTGTTGTGGTTTTCGTCAGGGTATGGCTTAGAGTGCATTTAGGGGTAGGGGTATGAGTAGAGTTAGGATTAGGGTTAAGGTTTGTGTTGGTAGAATCGAGGTTTAGGGTTAGGCTTAGGGTCAAGAATGGCTTTTGGGTTAGAATGCAGTGCATTTAGGCTTAGGGATAGTGTTGAAATTGACGATTTAGTGTTAGGGTTAGAATCGAGAACATTAGGGTTATAGTTATGGTTAGATTACAATGCATTTGGGGTTGGGGTTTGTGTTTTTAGAATCGAAGTTTAGGGTTAGGCTTAGGGACAGGATTGCCTTTTGGGTTAGAATGGAGTGCATTTAGGGTTAGCGTTAGTGTTGAGATTGACGATTTAGTGTTAGGCTTAGAATCAAGCACATGAGGGTTAGAGTTATGGTTAGAATCCACTGCATTTAGGCTTAGAGTTAGGGTTAGGGTTATTAGGGTCAGGATAAGAATCGAGAGCATTTAAGGATAGTTTTAGGGTTAGAGTTAGGTTGAGGGTTAGGTTTGTAGAATTGAGAGTTAGGGTTAGGGTTAGGGTTAGAATCAAGCGCATTTTTAGTGTTAGGGGTTGGGTTAAGGTTAGGGTTAGAGTGCATATAGAGGTAGGGATAGGAGTAGGGTTAGGATTAGGGTTAGGGTTTGTGTTGGTAGAATCGAGGTTTAGGGTTAGGCTTCGGGTCAGGATTGCCTTTTGGGTTAGAGTCGAGTGCATGTAGGGTTAGGCTTTGTTTGAGATTGACGATTGAGTATTAGGGTTATAATCGAGCACATTAGGGTTAGAGTTATGGTTAGAATCCAGTGCATTTAGGGTTAGGATTAGGCTTAGGGTTAGGGTTATGTTCAGGGTGAGGGTTAGAATCGAGTGCATTTAAGGATAGTGTTAGGGATAGGGTTATGGAGAAGGTTAGCTTTCGTAGATTCGGGGGTTAGGGTTAGGGTTAGGGTCAGGATTGCCTTTTGTGTTAGAATCGAGTGCATTTAGGGTTAGGGTTAGTGTTGAGATTGACGATTTGGAGTTAGTGTTAGAATCAAGCACATTAGGATTAGAGTTAAGGTTGGAATCCAGTGCATTTAGGGTTAGGATTAGGGTTAGGGTTAGGGTTATGTTTAGGGTGAGGGTTAGAATCGAGTGCATTTAAGGATAGTGTTAGGGTTAGAGTTAGGTATAGGGTTAGCTTTCTTAGAATCGAGGGTTCGTGTTAGGGTTAGGGTTAGGGTTAGGATTAGGGTTAGAATCAAGCTCATTTTTGCTGTTAGGGTTCTGGTTAGGGTTAGGGTTTAAGTGCATTTAGGGGTACGGGAGGAGTGGGTTAGTATTAGGGTTAGGGTTTGTGTTGGTAGGATCGAGGTTTAGGGTTAGGGTTAGGGTCAGGATTGCCTTTCGGGTTAGAGTTGTGTGCATTCAGCTTTAGGTTTAGTGTTGAGATTGACGATTGAGTGTTAGGGTTATAATCGAGCACATTAGTGTTAGAGTTATGGTTAGAATCCAGTGCATTTAGGGTTAGGATTAGGCTTAGGGTTAGGGTTATGTTCAGGGTGAGGATTAGAATCGAGTGCATTTAAGGATAGTGTTAGGGTTAGAGTTAGGTATAGGGTTAGCTTTCATAGAATTGAGGGTCAGTGTTCGGGTTAGAGTTAGGGTAAGGATTAGGGTTAGAATCAAGTGCATTTTTCGTGTTAGGGTTGGGGTTAGGGTTAGGGTTTGAGTGCATTTAGGGGTAAGGGAGGAGTTGGGTTAGGATTAGGGTTAGGGTTTGTGTTGGTTGAATCGAGGTTTTGGGTTAGGCTTAGGGTCAGGAGAGCATTTTGGGTCATAATTCAGAGCATTTAGGCTTAGGGTTAGTGTTGAAATTGATGATATAGTTTTAGCGTTAGAATCAAGCACATTTAGGGAAAGAATTATGATTAGAATTCAGTGCATTTAGGGTTAGGGTTAGGCTTAAGCTTAGGGTTAGGGTTATGTTTAGGGTCAGGGTTAGAATCGAGAGCTTTTAAGGATAGTGCTAGGGTTAGAGTTAGGTTTAGCGTTCGCTTTCGTAGAATCGAGGGTTAGGCTTAAAGTTAAACTTAGGCTTAGGCTTAGGGTTAGAATCAGGCGCATTTTTAGTGTTGTGGTTTTCGTCAGGGTATGGCTTAGAGTGCATTTAGGGTTAGGGGTATGAGTAGAGTTAGGATTAGGGTTAAGGTTTGTGTTGGTAGAATCGAGGTTTAGGGTTAGGCTTAGGGTCAGGAATGGCTTTTGGGTTAGAATGCAGTGCATTTAGGCTTAGAGATAGTGTTGAAATTGACCATTTAGTGTTCGGGTTAGAATCGAGCACATTAGGGTTATAGTTATGGTTAGAATACAGTGCATATAGGGTTAGGATTAGGGTTGCATTTGTGTTTTTAGCATCGAAGTTTAGGGTTATGCTTAGGGACAGGATGGCCTTTTGGGTTAGAATCGAGTACATTTAGGGTTAGGGTTAGTGTTGAGATTGACGATTTAGTGTTAAGCTTAGAATTAAGCACATGAGGGTTAGAGTTATGGTTAGAATCCACTGCATTTAGGGTTAGGGTTAGGGTTATGTTCAGGGTGAGGGTTAGAATCGAGTGCATTTCAGGATAGTGTTAGTGGTAGAGTTATGTAGAAGGTTAGCTTTCACAGATTCGAGGTTTAGGGTTAGGGTTAGGGTCAGGATTGTCTTTTGGGTTAGAATCGAGTGCATTTAGGGTTAGGGTTAGTGTTGAGATTGACGATTTAGATTTAGTGTGAGAATCAAGCACATTAGGATTAGAGTTAAGGTTGGAATCCAGTGCATTTAGGGTTAGGATTAGGATTAGGGTTAGGGTTATGTTTAGGGTGAGGGTTAGAATCGAGTGCATTTAAGGATAGTGTTAGGGTTAGAGTTAGGTATAGGGTTAGCTTTCGTAGAATCGAGGGTTAGTGTTCGGTTAGAGTTACCGTAAGGATTAGGGTTAGAATCAAGCGCATTTTTAGTGTTAGGGTTGGGGTTAGGGTTAGGGTTTGAGTGCATTTCAGGGTAGGGGAAGAGTTGGGTTAGGATTAGGGTTAGGGTTTGTGTTGGTAGAATCGAGGTTTTGGGTTAGGCTTAGGGTCATGAGAGCATTTTGGGTCATAATTCAGAGCATTTAGGCTTAGGGTTAGTGTTGAAATTGATGATATAGTTTTAGCATTAGAATCAAGCACATTTGGGGAAAGAGTTATGATTAGAATTCAGTACATTTAGGGTTAGGGTTAGGCTTAGGCTTAGGGTTAGGGTTAGGTTTAGGGTCAGGGTTAGAATCGAGAGATTTTAAGGATAGGGCTAGGGTTAGATTTAGGTTTAGGGTTAGCTTTCGTAGAATCGAGGGTTAGGCTTAGGGTCAGGCTTAGGGTGAGGGTTAGGGTTAGAATCAAGCACAGTTTTAGTGTTAGCGTTTGGGTGACGGTTAGGGTGAAAGTGCTTTTAGGGCTAGTGTTAGGGGTAGGTTTCGGATTAGGGTTAAGGTTTGTGTTGGTAGAATCGAGGTGTAGGTTTAGGCTTAGGGTCAGGATTGCATTTTGGATCTGAATCGCGTGTATTTAGGCTTTGGGTTAGTGTTCAAATTGACGATTTAGTGTTAGGGTTAATATCGAGCACATTTAGGGTTAGAGTTATGGTTAGAATTCAGTGCATTTAGGGTGAGGGTTAGGGTTAGGGTTAGGGTCAGGGTTAAAATCGAGAGCATTTAAGGATAGTGCTAGGGTTAGAGTTAGGTTTAGCGTTCGCTTTCGTAGAATCGAGGGTCAGCCTTAAGGTTAGGCTTAGGCTTAGGCTTAGGGTTAGAATCAGGCGCATTTTTAGTGTTGTGGTTTTCGTCAGGGTATGGCTTAGAGTGCATTTAGGGGTAGGGGTATGAGTAGAGTTAGGATTAGGGTTAAGGTTTGTGTTGGTAGAATCGAGGTTTAGGGTTATGCTTAGGGTCAGGAATGGCTTTTGGGTTAGAATGCAGTGCATTTAGGCTTAGGGATAGTGTTGAAACTGACGATTTAGTGTTAGAGTTAGAATCGAGCTCATTAGGGTTGTAGTTATGGTTAGATTACAGTGCATTTAGGATTAGGATTAGGGTTAGGGTTTGTGTTTTTAGAATCGAAGTTTAGGGTTAGGCTTAGGGACAGGATTGCCTTTTGGGTTAGAATCGAGTGCATTTTTGGTGTTAGGGGTTGGGTTAGGGTTAGGGGTAGAGTGCATATAGGGGTAGGGATAGGAGAAGGGTTAGGATTAGGGTTAGGGTGTGTGTTTTTAGAATCGAAGTTTAGGGTTAGGCTTAGGGACAGGATTGCCTTTTGGGTTAGTATCGAGTGCATTTAAGGATAGTGTTAGGGTTAGAGTTAGGTATAGGGTTAGCTTTCATAGAATGGAGGGTCAGTGTTCGGGTTAGAGTTAGGGTAAGTATTAGGGTTAGAATCAAGTGCATTTTTCGTGTTAGGGTTGGGGTTAGGGTTAGCGTTTCAGTGCATTTAGGGGTAGGGGAGGAGTTGGGTTAGGAGTAGGGTTAGGGTTTGTGTTGGTTGAATAGAGGTTTTGGGTTAGGCTTAGGGTCAGGAATGGCTTTTGGGTTAGAATCGAGTGCATTTAGGGTTAGGGTTAGTGTTGAGATTGACGATTTAGTGTTAGGCTTAGAATCAAGCACATGAGGGTTAGAGTTATGGTTCGAATCCACTGCATTTAGGCTTAGGGTTAGGGTTAGGGTTATTAGGGTCAGGATTAGAATCGAGAGCATTTAAGGATAGTTTTAGGGTTAGAGTTAGGTTGAGGGTTAGGTTTGGTAGAATTGAGGGTTAGGGTTAGGGTTAGGGTTAGGGTTAGGGTTAGAATCAAGCGCATTTTTAGTGTTAGGGGATGGGTTAGGGTTAGGGTTAGAGTGCATATAGAGGTAGGGATAGGAGTAGGGTTAGGATTAGGGTTAGGGCTTGTGTTGGTGGAATCGAGGTTTAGGGTTAGGCTTAGGGTCAGGATTGCCTTTCAGGTTAGAGTCGAGTGCATTTAGCGTTAGGCTTAATGTTGAGATTGACGATTGAGTGTTAGGGTTGTAATCGAGCACATTAGTGTTAGAGTTATAGTTAGAATCCAATGCATTTAGGGTTAGGATTAGGGTTAGGGTTAGGGTTATGTTCAGGGTGAGGGTTAGAATCGAGTGCATTTAAGGATAGTGTTAGGGTTAGAGTTAGGTATAGGGTTAGCTTTCATAGAATCGAGGGTCAGTGTTCGGGTGAGAGTTAGAATAAGTATTAGGGTTAGAATCAAGTGCATTTTTAGTGTTAAGGGTGGGGTTAGGCTTAAGGTTTGAGGGCATTTAGGGGTAGGGGAGGAGTTGGATTAGGATTATGGTTAGGGTTTGTGTTGGTAGAATCGAGGTTTTGGGTTAGGCTTAGGGTCAGGAGAGCCTTTTGGGTCATAATTCAGAGCATTTAGGCTTAGGGTTAGTGTTGAAATTGATGATACAGTTTTAGCGTTAGAATCAAGCACATTTAGGGGAAGAGTTATGATTAGAATTCAGTGCATTTAGGGTTAGGTTTAGGCTTAGGCTTAGGGTTAGGGTTAGTTGAGGGTCAGGGTTAGAATCGAGAGCTTTTAAGAATAGTGGTAGGGTTAGAGTTAGCTTTAGGGTTAGCTTTCGTAGAAACGAGGGTTAGGCTTAGGGTTAGGCTTAGGGTGAGGGTTAGGGTTAGAATCAAGCAGAGTTTTAGTGTTAGCGTTTGGGTGAGGGTTAGGGTTAAATTGCTTTTAGGGCTAGTGGTAGGGGTAGGGTTCGGATTAGAGTTAAGGTTTGTGTTGGTAGAATCGAGGTTTTAGGTTTAGGCTTAGGGTCAGGATTGCATTTTGGATCTGAATGGCGTGTATTTAGGCTTTGGGTTAGTGTTCAAATTGACGATTTAGTGTTAGGGTTTGAATCGAGCACTTTTAGGGTTAGAGTTATGGTTAGAATTCAGTGCATTTAGGGTTAGGGTTAGGGTTAGGGTCAGGGTTAAAATCGAGAGCATTTAAGGATAGTGCTAGGGTTAGAGTTAGGTTTAGCGTTCGCTTTCGTAGAATCGAGGGTTAGGCTCAAGGTTAGGCTTAGGCTTAGGCTTAGGGTTAGAATCAGGCGCATTTTTAGTGTTGTGGTTTTCGTCAGGGTATGGCTTAGAGTGCATTTAGGGGTAGGGGTATGAGTAGAGTTAGGATTAGGGTTAAGGTTTGTGTTGGTAGAATCGAGGTTTAGGGTTAGGCTTAGGGTCAGGAATGGCTTTTGGGTTAGAATGCAGTGCATTTAGGCTTAGGGATAGTGTTGAAATTGACGATTTAGTGTTAGGGTTAGAATGAAGCACATGAGGGTTAGAGTTATAGTTAGAATCCACTGCATTTAATCTTAGGGTTAGGGTTAGGGTTAGGGTCAGGGTTAAAATCGGAAGCATTTAAGGATAGTGCTAGGGTTAGAGTTAGGTTTAGCGTTGGCTTTCGTAGAATCGAGGGTTAGGCTTAAGGTTAGGCTTAGGCTTATGCTTAGTCTTAGGCTTAGGGTTAGAATCAGGCGCATTTTTAGTGTTGTGGTTTTCGTCAGGGTATAGCTTAGTGTGCATTTAGGGCTAGGGGTATGAGTAGAGTTAGGATTAGGGTTAAGGTTTGTGTTGGTAGAATCGAAGTTTGGGGTTAGGCAAAGGGTCAGGAATGGCTTTTGGGTTAGAATGCAGTGCATTTAGGCTTAGGGATAGTGTTGAAATTGACCATTTAGTGTTAGGGTTAGAATCGAGCACATTAGGGTTATAGTTATGGTTAGAATACCGTGCATTTAGGGTTAGGATTAGTGTTAGGGTTTGTGTTTTTAGAATCAAAGTTTAGGGTTAGGCTTAGGGACAGGATTGCCTTTTGGGTTAGAATGGAGTGCATTTAGGGTTAGGGTTAGTGTTGAGATTGACGATTTAGTGTTAGGCTTAGAATCAAGCACATGAGGGTTAGAGTTATGGTTAGAATCCACTGCATTTAGGCTTAGGGTTAGGGTTAGGGTTATTAGGGTCAGGATTAGAATCGAGAGCATTTAAGGATAGTTTTAGGGTTAGAGTTAGGTTGAGGGTTAGGTTTCGTAGAATTGAGTGTTAGGGTTAGGGTTAGGGTTAGGGTTAGAATCAAGCGCATTTTTAGTGTTAGGGGTTGGGTTAGGGTTAGGGTTAGAGTGCATATAGAGGTAGGGATAGGAGTAGGGTTAGGATTAGGGTTAGGGTTTGTGTTGGTAGAATCGAGGTTTAGGGTTAGGCTTCGGGTCAGAATTGCCTTTTGGGTTAGAGTCGAGTGCATTTAGGGTTAGGCTTAGTGTTGAGATTGACGAATGAGTGTTAGGGTTATAATCGAGCACATTGGGGTTAGAGTTATGGTTAGAATCCAGAGCATTTAGAGTTAGGATTAGGGTTAGGGTTAGGGTTATGTTCAGGGTGAGGGTTAGAATCGAGTGCATTTAAGGACAGTGTTAGGGGTAGAGTTATGTAGAAGGTTAGCTTTCGTAGATTCGAGGGTT
This sequence comes from Notamacropus eugenii, assembly GCF_028372415.1. Taxonomy (NCBI): domain Eukaryota; kingdom Metazoa; phylum Chordata; class Mammalia; order Diprotodontia; family Macropodidae; genus Notamacropus; species Notamacropus eugenii. Next base: position 599,527 of record NC_092873.1, read on the forward strand.
AGGGTTAGGGTTAGGGTCAGGATTGCCTTTTGGGTTAGAATCGAGTCCATGTAGGGTTAGGGTTAGTGTTGAGATTGACGATTTAGCGTTAGTGTTAGAATCAAGCACATTAGGATTAGAGTTAAGGTTGGAATCCAGTGCATTTAGGCTTAGGATTAGGGTCAGTGTTAGGGTTATGTTTAAGGTGAGGGTTAGAATCGAGTGCATTTAAGGATAGTGTTAGGGTTGGAGTTATGTATAGGGATAGCTTTCGTAGAATCGAGGGTTAGTGTTAGTGTTAGGGTTAGGGTTAGGATTAGGGATTGAATCAAGCGCCTTTTTAGTTTTAGGGTTGGGGTTAGGGTTAGGGTTTGAGTGCATTTAGGGGTAGGGGAGGAGTTGGGTTAGGATTAGGGTTAGGGTTTGTGTAGGTAGAATCGAGGTTGTGGGTTAGGCTTAGGGTGAGGAGAGCATTTTGGTTCATAATTCAGAGCATTTAGGCTTAGGGTTAGTGTTGAAATTGATGATATAGTTTTAGCGTTAGAATCAAACACATTTAGGGAAAGAGTTATGATTAGAATTCAGTGCATTTAGGGCTAGGGTTAGGCTTAGGCTTAGGGTTAGGGTTAGGTTTAGGGTCAGGGTTAAAATCGAGAGCTTTTGAGGATAGTGCTAGGGTTAGAGTTAGGTTTAGGGTTAGCTTTCGTAGAATCGAGGGTTAGGCTTAGGGTTAGGCTTTGAGTGAGGGTTAGGGTTAGAATCAAGCAGAGTTTTACTGTTAGCGTTTGGGTGAGGGTTAGAGTTAAAGTGCTTTTAGGGCTAGTGGTAGGGGTAGGATTGGGATTAGGGTTAAGGTTTGTGTTGGTAGAATCGAGGTTTAGTTTTAGGCTTAGGGTCAGGATTGCATTTTGGATCTGAATCGCGTCTCTTTAGGCTTTGGGTTAGTGTTCAAATTGACGATTTAGTGTTAGGGTTTGAATCGAGCACATTTAGGGTTAGAGTTATGGTCAGAATTCAGTGCATTTAGGGTTAGGGTTTGGGTTAGGGTTCGGGTCCGGGGTAAAATGGAGAGCATTTAAGGATAGTGCTAGGGTTAGAGTTAGGTTTAGCGTTCGCTTTCGTAGAATCGAGGGTTAGGCTTAAGGTTAGGCTTAGGCTTAGGCTTAGGGTTAGAATCAGGCGCATTTTTAGTGTTGTGGTTTTCGTCAGGGTATGGCTTAGAGTGCATTTAGGGGTAGGGGTATGAGTAGAGTTAGGATTAGGGTTAAGGTTTGTGTTGGTAGAATTGAGGTTTAGGGTTAGGCTTAGGGTCAGGAATGGCTTTTGGGTTAGAATGCAGTGCATTTAGGCTTAGGGATAGTGTTGAAATTGACGATTTAGTGTTAGGGTTAGAATCGAGCACATTAGGGTGATAGTTATGGCTAGAATACAGTGCATTTCGGGTTAGGATTAGGGTTAGGGTTTGTGTTTTTAGAATCGAAGCTTAGGGTTAGGCTTAGGGACAGGATTGCCTTTTGGGTTAGAATCGAGTGCATTTAGGGTTAGGGTTAGTGTTGAGATTGACGATTTAGTCTTAGGCTTAGAATCAAGCACATGAGGGTTAGAGTTATGGTTAGAATCCACTGCATTCAGGCTTAGGGTTAGGGTTAGGGTTATTAGGGTCAGGATTAGAATCGAGAGCATTTAAGGATAGTTTTAGGGTTAGAGTTAGGTTGAGGGTTAGGTTTCGTAGAATTGAGGGTTAGGGTTAGGGTTAGGGTTAGGGTTAGAATCAAGCGCATTTTTAGTGTTAGGGGTTGGGTTAGGGTTAGGGTTACAGTGCATATAGAGGTAGGGATAGGAGTAGGGTTAGGATTAGGGTTAGGGTTTGTGTTGGTAGAATCGACGTTTAGGGTTAGGCTTCGGGTCAGGATTGCCTTTTGGGTCTGAGCCGAGTGCATTTAGCGTTACGCTTAGTGTTGAGATTGACGATTGAGTGTTAGGGTTATAATCGAGCACATTAGTGTTAGAGTTATGGTTAGAATCCAGTGCATTTAGGGTTAGGATTAGGGTTAGGGTTAGGGTTATGTTCAGGGTGAGGGTTAGAATCGAGTGCATTTAAGGATAGTGTTAGGGGTAGAGTTAGGTATAGGGTTAGCTTTCGTAGATTCGAGGGTTAGGGTTAGGGTTAGGGTCAGGATTGCCTTTTGGGTTAGAATCGAGTGCATTTAGGGTTAGGGTTAGTGTTGAGATTGACGATTTAGTGTTAGGCTTAGAATCAAGCACATGAGGGTTAGAGTTATGGTTAGAATCCAGTGCATTTAGGCGTAGGGTTAGGGTTAGGGTTATTAGGGTCAGGTTTAGAATCGAGAGCATTTAAGGATAGTTTTAGGGTTAGAGTTAGGTTGAGGGTTAGGTTTCGTAGAATTGAGGGTTAGGGTTAGGGTTACGGTTAGAATCAAGCGCATTTTTAGTGTTAGGGGTTGGGTTAGGGTTAGGGTTAGAGTGCATATAGAGGTAGGGATAGGAGTAGGGTTAGGATTAGGGTTAGGGTTTGTGTTGGTAGAATCGAGGTTTAGGGTTAGGCTTAGGGTCAGGATTGCCTTTTGTGTTAGAGTCGAGTGGATTTAGGGTTAGGCTTAGTATTGAGATTGACGAATGAGTGTTAGGGTTATAATCGAGCACATTAGGGTTAGAGTTATGGTTAGAATCCAGAGCATTTAGAGTTAGGATTAGGGTTAGGGTTAGGGTTATGTTCAGGGTGAGGGTTAGAATCGAGTGCATTTAAGGATAGTGTTAGGGGTAGAGTTATGTAAAAGGTTAGCTTTCGTAGATTCGAGGGTAAGGGTTAGGGTTAGGGCCAGGATTGCCTTTTGGGTTAGAATCGAGTCCATTTAGGGTTAGGGTTAGTGTTGAGATTGACGATTTAGAGTTAGTGTTAGAATCAAGCACATTAGGATTAGAGTTAAGGTTTGAATCCAGTGCATTTAGGGTTAGGATTAGGGTTAGGGTTAGGGTTATGTTTAGGGTGAGGGTTAGAATCGAGTGCATTTAAGGATAGTGTTAGGGTTAGAGTTATGTATAGGGATAGCTTTCGTAGAATCGAGGGTTAGTGTTAGGGTTAGGGTTAGGGTTAGGATTAGGGTTTGAATCAAGCGCATTTTTAGTGTTAGGGTTGGGGTTAGGGTTAGGGTTTGAGTGCATTTAGGGGTAGGGGAGGAGTTGCGTTAGGATTAGAGTTAGGGTTTGTGTTAGTTGAATCGAGCTTTTGGGTTAGGCTTAGGGTCAGGAGAGCATTTTGGGTCATAATTCAGGGCATTTAGGCTTAGGGTTAGTGTTGAAATTGATGATATAGTTTTAGCGTTGGAATCAAGCACATTTAGGGAAAGAGTTATGATTAGAATTCAGTGCATTTAGGGTTAGAGTTAGGCTTAGGCTTAGGGTTAGCGTTAGGTTTAGGGTCAGGGTTAGAATCGAGAGCTTTTAAGGATAGTGCTAGGGTTAGAGTTAGGTTTAGGGTTAGCTTTCGTAGAATCGAGGGTTAGGCTTCGGGTTAGGCTTAGGTTGAGGGTTAGGGTTAGAATCAAGCAGAGTTTTAGTGTTAGCGTTGGGGTGAGGGTTAGGGTTAAAGTGCTTTTAGGGCTAGTGGTAGGGGTAGGGTTCTGATTAGGGGTAAGGTTTTTGTTGGTAGAATCGAGGTTTCGGTTTAGGCTTAGGGTCAGGATTGCATTTTGGATCTGAATCGCGTGTATTTAGGCTTTGGGTTAGTGTTCAAATTGACGATTTAGTGTTAGGGTTTGAATCGAGCACATTTAGGGTTAGAGTTATGGTTAGAATTCAGTGCATTTAGGGTTAGGGTTAGGGTTAGGGTTAGGGTCAGGGTTAAAATCGAGAGCATTTAAGGATAGTGCTAGGGTTAGAGTTAGGTTTAGCGATCGCTTTCGTAGAATCGAGGGTTAGGCTTAAGGTTAGGCTTAGGCTTAGGCTTAGGGTTAGAATCAGGCTCATTTTTAGTGTTGTGGTTTTCGTCAGGGTATGGCTTGGAGTGCATTTAGGGGTAGGGGTATGAGTAGAGTTAGGATTAGGGTTAAGGTTTGTGTTGGTAGAATCGAGGGTTAGGCTTAGGGTTAGGGTCAGGAATGGCTTTTGGGTTAGAATGCAGTGCATTTAGGCTTAGGGATAGTGTTGAAATTGACCATTTAGTGTTAGGGTTAGAATCAAGCACATGAGGGTTAGAGTTATGGTTAGAATCCACTGCATTTAGGCTTAGGGTTAGGGTTAGGGTTATTAGGGTCAGGATTAGAATCGAGAGCATTTAAGGACAGTTTTAGGGTTAGAGTTAGGTTGAGGGTTAGGTTTCGTAGAATTGAGGGTTAGGGTTAGGGTTAGGGTTAGGGTTAGAATCAAGCGCATTTTTAGTGTTAGGGGTTGGGTTAGGGTGAGGGTTAGAGTGCATATAGAGGTAGGGATATGAGTAGTGTTAGGATTAGGGTTAGGGTTTGTGTTGGTGGAATCGAGGTTTAGGGTTAGGCTTAGGGTCAGGATTGCCTTTCGGGTTAGAGTCGAGTGCATTTAGCGTTAGGCTTAGTGTTGAGTTTGACGATTGAGTGTTAGGGTTATAATCGAGCACATTAGTGTTAGAGTTATGGTTAGAATCCAGTGCATTTAGGTTTAGGATTAGGGTTAGGGTTAGGGTTATGTTCAGGGTGAGGGTTAGAATCGAGTGCATTTAAGGATAGTGTTAGGGTTAGAGTTAGGTATAGGGTTAGCTTTCATAGAATCGAGGGTCAGTGTTCGGGTTAGAGTTAGGATAAGTATTAGGGTTAGAATCAAGTGCATTTTCAGTGTTAGGGGTGGGGTTAGGGTTAAGGTTTGAGTGCATTTAGGGTTAGGGGAGGAGTTGGATCAGGATTATGGTTAGGGTTTGTGTTGGTAGAATCGAGGTTTTGGGTTAGGCTTAGGGTCAGGAGAGCCTTTTGGGTCACAATTCAGAGCATTTAGGCTTAGGGTTAGTGTTGAAATTGATGATATAGTTTTAGCGTTAGAATCAAGCACATTTAGGGAAAGAGTTATGATTAGAATTCAGTGCATTTAGGGTTAGGGTTAGGCTTAGGCTTAGGGTTAGGGTTAGGTTGAGGGTCAGGGTTAGAATCGAGAGCTTTTAAGGATAGTGGTAGGGTTAGAGTTAGGTTTAGGGTTAGCTTTCGTAGAATCGAGGGTTAGGCTTAGGGTTAGGCTTAGGGTGAGGGTTAGGGTTAGAATCAAGCAGAGTTTTAGTGTTAGCGTTTGGGTGAGGGTTAGGGTTAAAGTGCTTTTAGGGCTAGTGGTAGGGGTAGCGTTCGGATTAGGGTTAAGGTTTGTGTTGGTAGTATCGAGGTTTCGGTTTAGGCTTAGGGTCAGGATTGCATTTTGGATCTGAATCTCGTGTATTTAGGCTTTGGGTTAGTGTTCAAATTGACGATTTAGTGTTAGGGTTTGAATCGAGCACATTTAGGGTTATAGTTATGGTTAGAATTCAGTGCATTTAGGGTTAGGGTTAGGGTTAGGGTCAGGGTTAAAATCGGAAGCATTTAAGGATAGTGCTAGGGTTAGAGTTAGGTTTAGCGTTCGCTTTCGTAGAATCGAGAGTTAGGCTTAAGGTTAGGCTTAGGCTTATGCTTAGTCTTAGGCTTAGGGTTAGAATCAGGCGCATTTTTAGTGTTGTGGTTTTCGTCAGGGTATGGCTTAGTGTGCATTTAGGGGTAGGGTTATGAGTAGAGTTAGGATTAGGGTTAAGGTTTGTGTTGGTAGAATCGAGGTTTGGGGTTAGGCAAAGGGTCAGGAATGGCTTTTAGGTTAGAATGCAGTGCATTTAGACTTAGGGATAGTGTTGAAATTGACGATTTAGGGTTAGGGTTAGAATCGAGCACATTAGGGTTATAGTTATGGTTAGAATACAGTGCATTTAGGCCTAGGATTAGTGTTAGGGTTATTGTTTTTAGAATCGAAGTTTAGGGTTAGGCTTAGGGACAGGATTGCCTTTTGGGTTAGAATGGAGTGCATTTAGGGTTAGGGTTAGTGTTGAGATTGACGATTTAGTGTTAGGCTTAGAATCAAGCACATGAGGGTTAGAGTTATGGTTAGAATACACTGCATTTAGGCTTAGGGTTAGGGTTAGGGTTATTAGGGTCAGGATTAGAATCGAGAGCATTTAAGGATAGTTTTAGGGTTAGAGTTAGGTTGAGGGTTAGGTTTCGTAGAATTGAGGGTTAGGGTTAGGGTTAGGGTTAGGGTTAGAATCAAGCGCATTTTTAGTGTTAGGGGTTGGGTTAGGGTTAGGGTTAGAGTGCACATAGAGGTAGGGATAGGAGTAGGGTTAGGATTAGGGTTAGGGTTTGTGTTGGTAGAATCGAGGTTTAGGGTTAGGCTTCGGGTCAGAATTGCCTTTTGGGTTAGAGTCGAGTGCATTTAGGGTTAGGCTTAGTGTTGAGATTGACGAATGAGTGTTAGGGTTATAATCGAGCACATTAGGGTTAGAGTTATGGTTAGAATCCAGAGCATTTAGAGTTAGGATTAGGGTTAGGGTTAGGGTTATGTTCAGGGTGAGGGTTAGAATCGAGTGCATTTAAGGACAGTGTTAGGGGTAGAGTTATGTAGAAGGTTAGCTTTCGTAGATTCGAGGGTTAGGGTTAGGGTTAGGGTCAGGATTGCCTTTTGGGTTAGAATCGAGTCCATGCAGGGTTAGGGTTAGTGTTGAGATTGACGATTTAGAGTTAGTGTTAGAATCAAGCACCTTAGGATTAGAGTTAAGGTTGGAATCCAGTGCATTTAGGGTTAGGATTTGGGTTAGTGTTAGGGTTATGTTTAGGGTGAGGGTTAGAATCGAGTGCATTTAAGGATAGTGTTAGGGTTAGAGTTATGTATAGGGATAGCTTTCGTAGAATCGAGGGTTAGTGTTAGGGTTAGGGTTAGGGTTAGGATTAGGGATTGAATCAAGCGAATTTTTAGTGTTAGGGTTGGGGTTAGGGTTAGGGTTTGAGTGCATTTAGTGGTACGGCAGGAGTGGGTTAGGATTATGGTTAGGGTTTGTGTAGGTAGAATCGAGGTTTAGGGTTAGGCTTAGGGTCAGGATTGCCTTTCGGGTTAGAGTCGAGTGCATTTAGCGTTAGGCTTAGTGTTGAGATTGTCGATTGAGTGTTAGGGTTATCATCGAGCACATTAGTTTTAGAGTTATGGTTAGAATCCAGTGCATTTAGGGTTAGGATTAGGGTTAGGGTTAGGGTTATGTTCAGGGTGAGGGTTAGAATCGAGTGCTTTTAAGGATAGTGTTAGGGTTAGAGTTAGGTAGAGGGTTAGCTTTCATAGAATCGAGGGTCAGTGTTCGGGTGAGAGTTAGGCTTAGGCTTAGGGTTAGAATCAGGCGCATTTTTAGTGTTGTGGTTTTCGTCAGGGTATGGCTTAGAGTGCATTTAGGGGTAGGGGTATGAGTAGAGTTAGGATTAGGGTTAAGGTTTGTGTTGGTAGAATCGAGGTTTGCGGTTAGGCTTAGGGTCAGGAATGGCTTTTGGGTTAGAATGCAGTGCATTTAGGCTTAGGGATCGTGTTGAAATTGACCATTTAGTGTTAGGGTTAGAATCGAGCACATTAGGGTGATAGTTATGGTTAGAATACAGTGCATTTAGGGTTAGGATTAGGGTCAGGGTTTGTGTTTTTAGAATCGAAGTTTAGGGTTAGGCTTAGGGACAGGATTGCCTTTTGGGTTAGAATCGAGTGCATTTAGGGTTAGGGTTAGTGTTGAGATTGACGATTTAGTGTTAGGCTTAGAATCAAGCACATGAGGGTTAGAGTTATGGTTAGAATCCACTGCATTTAGGCTTAGGCTTAGGGTTAGGGTTATTAGGGTCAGGATTAGAATCGAGAGCATTTAAGGATAGTTTTAGGGTTAGAGTTGGGTTGAGGGTTAGGTTTCGTAGAATTCGGGGTTAGGGTTATGGTTAGGGTTAGAATCAAGCGCATTTTTAGTGTTAGGGGTTGGGTTAGGGTTAGGTTTAGAGTGCATATAGAGGTAGGGAAAGGAGTAGGGTTAGGATTAGGGTTAGGGTTTGTGTTGTCAGAATCGAGGTTTAAGGTTAGGCTTCGGGTCAGTATTGCCTTTTGGGTTAGAGTCGAGTGCATTTAGGGTTAGGCTTAGTGTTGAGATTGACGAATGAGTGTTAGGGTTATAATCGAGCACATTAGGGTTAGAGTTATGGTTAGAATCCAGAGCATTTAGAGTTAGGATTAGGGTTAGGGTTAGGGTTATGTTCAGGGTGAGGGTTAGAATCGAATGCATTTAAGGATAGTGTTAGGGTTAGAGTTAGGTATAGGTTTAGCTTTCATAGAATCGAGGGTCAGTGTTCGGGTTAGAGTTAGGGTAAGGATTAGGGTTAGAATCAAGTGCATTTTTAGTGTTAGGGTGGGGTGAGGGTTAGGGTTTGAGTGCATTTAGGGGTCGGGGAGGAGTTGGGTTAGGATTAGGGTTAGGGTTTGTGTTGGTTGAATAGAGATTTTGGGTTAGGCTTAGGGTCAGGACAGCATTTTGTGTCATAATTCAGAGCATTTAGGCGTAGGGTTAGTGTTGAAATTGATGATTTAGTTTTAGCGTTGGAATCAAGTACATTTAGTGAAAGAGTTATGATTAGAATTCAGTGCATTTAGGGTTAGCGTTAGGCTTAGGCTTAGGGTTACGGTTAGGTTTAGGGTCAGGGTTAGAATCGAGAGCTTTTAAAGATAGTGCTAGGGTTAGAGTTAGGTTTAGGGTTAGCTTTCGTAGAATCGAGGGTTAGGCTAAGGATTAGGCTTAGGGTGAGGGTTAGGGTTAGAATCAAGCACAGTTTTAGTGTTAGCGTTTGGGTGAGGGTTAGGGTTAAAGTGCTTTTATGGCTAGTGGTAGGGGTAGGGTTCGGATGAGGTTTAAGGTTTGTCTTGGTAGAATCAAGGTTTAGGTTTAGGCTTAGGGTCAGTATTGCATTTTGGATCTGAATGGCGTCTATTTAGGCTTTGGGTTAGTGTTCAAATTGACGAATTAGTGTTATGGTTTGAATCGAGCACATTTAGGGTTAGAGTTATGCTTAGAATTCAGTGCATTTAGGGTTAGGGTTAGGGTTAGGCTTAGGGTCAGGGTTAAAATCGAGAGCATTTAAGGATAGTGCTAGGGTTAGAGTTAGGTTTAGCGTTCGCTTTCGTAGAATCGAGGGTTAGGCTCAAGGTTAGGCTTAGGCTTAGGCTTAGGGTTAGAATCAGGCGCATTTTTAGTGTTGTGGTTTTCGGCAGGGTATGGCTTAGAGTGCATTTAGGGGTAGGGGTATGAGTAGAGTTAGGATTAGGGTTAAGGTTTGTGTTGGTAGAATCGAGGTTTAGGGTTAGGCTTAGGGTCAGGAATGGCTTTTGGGTTAGAATGCAGTGCATTTAGTCTTAGGGATAATGTTGAAATTGACGATTTAGTGTTAGGGTTAGAATCGAGCACATTAGGGTTATAGGTATGGTTAGAATACAGTGCATTTAGGGTTAGGATTAGGGTTAGGGTTTGTGTTGGTAGAATCGAGGTTTAGGGTTAGGCTTAGGGTCAGGATTGCCTTTTTGGTTAGAGTCGAGTGCATTTAGGGTTAGGTTTAGTGTTTGGATTGACGATTTAGAGTTAGTGTTAGAATCAAGCACATTAGGATTAGAGTTAAGGTTGGAATCCAGTGCATTTAGGGTTAGGATTAGGGTTAGGGTTAGGGTTATGTTTAGGGTGAGGGTTAGAATCGAGTGCATTTAAGGATAGTGTTAGGGTTAGAGTTAGGTATCCGGTTAGCCTTCGTAGAATCGAGGGTTAGTGTTAGGGTTAGGATTAGGGCGAGGGTTAGGGTTAGAATCAAGCACAGTTTTAGTGTTAACGTTAGGGTGAGGGTTAGGGTTAAAGTGCTTTTAGGGGTCGTGGTAGGGGGAGGGTTAGGATTAGGTTTAAGGTTTGTTTTGGTAGAATCGATGTTTAGGTTTAGGCTTGTGGTCAGGATTGCATTTTGGATCTGAATAGAGTGTATTTAGGGTTTCAGTTAGTGTTCAAATTGACGATTCAGTGTTAGGGTTTGAATCGAGCACATTTAGGGTTAGAGTTATGGTTAGAATTCAGTGCATTTAGGGTTAGGGTTAGGGTTAGGGTCAGGGTTAAGATCCAGAGCATTTAAGGATAGAGCTAGGGTTAGAGTTAGGTTTAGCGTTCGCTTTCGTAAAATCGATTGTTAGGCTTAAGGTTGGGCTTAGGCTTAGGCTTAGGGTTAGAATCAGGCGCATTTTTAGTGTTGTGGTTTTCGTCAGGGTATGGCTTAGAGTGCATTTAGGGGAAGGGGTATGAGTAGAGTTAGGATTAGGGTTAAGGTTTGTGTTGGTAGAATCGAGCTTTAGGGTTAGGTTTAGGGTCAGGAATGGCTTTTGGGTTAGATTGCAGTGCATTTAGGCTTAGGGATAGTGTTGAAATTGACGATTTAGTGTTAGGGTTAGAATCGAGCACATTAGGGTTATAGTTATGGTTAGAATACAGTGCATTTAGGGTTAGGATTAGGGTTAGGGTTTGTGTTTTTGGAATCGAAGTTTAGGGTTAGGCTTAGGGACAGGATTTCCTTTTGTGTTAGAATCGAGTGCTTTAGGGTTAGGGTTAGTGTTGAGATTGACGATTTAGTGTTAGGCTTAGAATCAAGCACATGAGGGTTAGAGTTATGGTTAGAATCCAGTGCATTTAGGGTTAGGGTTAGGGTTAGGGTTATTAGGGTCAGGATTAGAATCGAGAGCATTTAAGGATAGTTTTAGGGTTAGAGTTAGGTTGAGGGTTAGGTTTCGTAGAATTTAGGGTTAGGGTTAGGGTTAGGGTTAGGGTTAGAATCAAGCGCAATTTTAGTGTTAGGGGTTGGGTTAGGGTTAGGGTTAGAGTGCATATAGAGGTAGGGATAGGAGTAGGGTTAGGATTAGGGTTAGGGTTTGTGTTGGTAGAATCGACGTTTAGGGTTAGGCTTCGGGTCAGGATTGCCTTTTGGGTCTGAGCCGAGTGCATTTAGCGTTACGCGTAGTGTTGAGATTGACGATTGAGTGTTAGGGTTATAATCGAGCACATTAGTGTTAGAGTTATGGTTAGAATCCAGTGCATTTAGGGTTAGGATTAGGGTTAGGGTTATTAGGGTCAGGATTAGAATCGAGAGCATTTAAGGATAGTTTTAGGGTTAGAGTTAGGTTGAGGGTTAGGTTTCGTAGAATTTAGGGTTAGGGTTAGGGTTAGGGTTAGGGTTAGAATCAAGCGCAATTTTAGTGTTAGGGGTTGGGTTAGGGTTAGGGTTAGAGTGCATATAGAGGTAGGGATAGGAGTAGGGTTAGGATTTGGGTTAGTGTTTGTGTTGGTAGAATCCAGGTTTAGGGTTAGGCTTAGGGTCAGGATTGCCTTTTGGGTTAGAGTCGAGTGCATTTAGGGTTAGGCTTAGTGTTGAGATTGACTATTTAGAGTTAGTGTTAGAATCAAGCACATTAGGGTTAGAGTTAAGGTTGGAATCCAGTGCATTTAGGGTTAGGATTAGGTTTAGGGTTAGGGTTATGTTTAGGGTGAGGGTTAGAATCGAGTGCATTTAAGGATAGTGTTAGGGTTAGAGTTCGGTATAGCGTTACCTTTCGTAGAATCGAGGATTAGTGTTAGGGTTAGGGTTAGGGTTAAGATTAGGGTTAGAATCAAGTGCATTTTTAGTGTTAGGGTTGGGGTTAGGGTTAGGGTTTGAGTGCATTTAGGGGTACGGGAGGAGTGGGTTAGGATTATGGTTAGGGTTTGTGTTGGTAGAATCGAAGTTTAGGGTTAGTCTTAGAGTCAGGATTGCTTTTCGGGTTAGAGTCGAGTGCATTTAGCGTTAGGCTTAGTGTTGAGATTGACGATTGAGTGTTAGGGTTGTAATCGAGTACATTAGTGTTAGAGTTATGGTTCGAATCCAGTGCATTTAGGGTTAGGATTAGGGTTAGGGTTAGAGTTATGTTCAGGGTGAGGGTTAGAATCGAGTGCATTTAAGGATAGTGTTAGGGTTAGAGTTAGGTATAGGGTTAGCTTTCATAGAATCGAGGGTCAGTGTTCGGGTTAGAGTTAGGGTAAAGATCAGGGTTAGAATCAAGTGCATTTTATTGTTAGGGTTGGGGTTAGGGTTAGGGTTTTAGTGCATTTAGGGGTAGGGGAGCAGTTGGTTTAGGATTAGGGTTAGGGTTTGTGTTGGTTGAATCGAGGTTTTGCGTTAGGCTTAGGGTCAGGAGAGCATTTTGGGTCATAATTCAGAGCATTTAGGCTTAGGGTTAGTGTTGAAATTGATGATATAGTTTTAGCGTTAGAATCAAGCACATTTAGGGAAAGAGTTATGATTGGAATTCAGTGCATTTAGGGTTAGCGTTAGGCTTAGGGTTAGGGTTAGGTTTAGGGTCAAGGTTACAATCGAGAGCCTTTAGGGATAGTGCTAGGCTTAGAGTTAGGTTTAGGGTTATCTTTCGTTGAATCGAGGGTTAGGCTTAGGGTTAGGCTTAGGGTGAGGGTTAGGGTTAGAATCAAGCACAGTTTTAGTGTTAGCGTTTGGGTGAGAGTTAGGGTTAAAGTGCTTTTAGGGCTAGTGGTAGGAGTAGGGTTCGGATTAGGGTTAAGGTTTGTGTTGGGAGAATCACGGTTTAGGTTTAGGCTTAGGGTCAGGATTGCATTTTGGATCTGAATCGCGTGTATTTAGGCTTTGGGTTAGTGTTCAAATTGACGATTTAGTGTTAGGGTTTGAATCGAGCACATTTAGGATTATTGTTATGGTTCGAATTCAGTGCATTTAGGGTTAGGGTTAGGGTTAGGGTTAGCGTTAGGGTAAGGGTTAGGGTCAGGGTTAAAATCGAGAGCATTTAAGGATAGTGCTAGGGTTAGAGTTAGGTTTAGCGTTCGCTTTCGTAGAATCGAGGGTTAGGCTTAAGGTTAGGCTTCGGCTTAGGCTTAGGGTTAGAATCAGGTGCATTTTTAGTGTTGTGGTTTTCGTCAGGGTACGGCTTAGAGTGCATTTAGGGGTAGGGGTATGAGTAGAGTTAGGATTAGGGTTAAGGTTTGTGTTGGTAGAATCGAGGTTTAGGGTTAGGCTTAGGGTCAGGAATGGCTTTTGGGTTAGAATGCAGTGCATTTAGGCTTAGGGATAGTGTTGAAATTGACCATTTAGTGTTAGGGTTAGAATCGAGCACATTAGGGTTATAGTTGGTTAGAATACAGTGCATTTAGGGTTAGGATTAGGGTTAGGGTTCGTGTTTTTAGAATCGAAGTTTAGGGTTAGGCTTAGGGACAGGATTGCCTTTTGGGTTAGAATCGAGTGCATTTAGGGTTAGGGTTTGTGTTGAGATTGACGATTTAGTGTTAGGCTTAGAATCAAGCACATGAGGGTTAAAGTTATGGTTAGAATCCACTGCATTTAGGCTTAGGGTTAGGGTTAGGGTTATTAGGGTCAGAATTAGAATCGAGAGCATTTAAGGATAGTTTTAGGGTTAGAGTTAGGTATAGGGATAGCTTTCGTAGAATCGAGCGTTAGGCTTAGGGTTAGTTTTAGGGTGAGGGTTAGGGTTAGAATCAAGCACAGTTTTAGTGTTAGGTCTTGGGTTAGGGTTAGGGTTGGAGTGCATATAGAGGTAGGGATAGGAGTAGGGTTAGGATTAGGGTTAGGGTTTGTGTTTGTAGAATCGAGGTTTTGGGTTAGGCTTAGGGTCAGGAGAGCATTTGGGGTCATAATTCAGAGCATTTAGGCTTAGGGTAAGTGTTGAAATTGATGATTTAGTTTTAGCGTTAGAATCAAGCACATTTAGGGATAGAGTTATGATTAGAATTCAGTGCATATAGGGTTAGGGTTAGTGTTAGGGTTAGAGTTAGGTTTAGGGTTGGGTTTAGGGTGAGGCTTAGAATCGAGAACATTTAAGGATTGTGCTAGGGTTAGAGTTAGGTATAGGGCTAGCTTTCGTAGAATCGAGCGTTAGGCTTAGGGTTAGGTTTAGGGTGAGGGTTAGGGTTAGAATCAAGCACAGTTTTAGTGTTAGCGTTAGGGTGAGGTTTAGGGTTAAAGTGCTTTTAGGGCTAGTGGTAGGGGTAGGGTTAGGATTAGGGTTAAGGTTGGTGTTGGTAGAATCACGGTTTAGGTTTAGCCTTAGGGTCAGGATTGCATTTTGGATCTGAATCGCGTGTATTTAGGCTTTGGGTTAGTGTTCAAATTGATGATTTAGTGTTAAGGTTTGAATCGAGCACATTGAGGGTTAGAGTTATGGTTAAAATTAAGTGCATTTAGGGTTATGGTTAGGGTTAGGGTTAGGGTCAACGTTAAAATCGAGAGCATTTAAGGATAGTGCTAGGGTTAGAGTTAGGTTTAGCGTTCGCTTTCGTAGAATCGAGGGTTAGGCTTAAGGTTAGGCTTAGGCTTAGGGTTAGGGTTAGAATCAGGCGCATTTTTAGTGTTGTGGTTTTCGTCAGGATATGGCTTAGAGTGCATTGAGGGGTAGGGGTATGAGTAGAGTTAGGATTAGGGTTAAGGTTTGTGTTGGTAGAATCGAGGTTTAGGGTTAGGCTTAGGGTCAGGAATGGCTTTTGGGTTGGAATCCAGTGCATTTAGGCTTAGGGATAGTGTTGAAATTGACCATTTAGTGTTAGGGTTAGAATCGAGCACATGAGGGTTAGAGTTATGGTTAGAATCCACTGCATTTAGGGTTAGGATTAGGGTTAGGGTTTGTGATTTTAGAATCGAAGTTTAGGGTTAGGCTTAGGGACAGGATTGCCTTTTGGGTTAGAATCGAGTGCATTTAGGGTTAGGGTTAGTGTTGAGATTGACGATTTAGTGTTAGACAGAATCAAGCACATGAGGGTTAGAGTTATGGTTAGAATCCACTGCATTTAGGCTTAGGGTTAGGGTTAGGGTTATTAGGGTCAGGATTGGAATCGAGAGCATTTAAGGATAGTGTTAGGGTTAGAGTTAGGTTTAGGATTAGTTGTCGTAGAATTGAGGGTTGGGGTTAGGCTTAGGGTTAGGGTTAGGGTTAGAATCAGGCGCATTTTTAGTATTCTGGTTTTCGTTAGGGTTTGGGTTAGAGTGCATTTAGGGCTAGGGGTAGTAGTAGGGTGAGGATTAGGGTTAAGATTTGTGTTGGTACAATCGAGGTTTAGGTTTAGGCTTAGGGTCAGGATCGCATTTTGGGTTAGAGTCTAGTGCATTTAGCGTTAGGCTTGGTGTTGAGATTGACGATTGAGTGTTAGGGTTATAATCGAGCACATTAGGGTTATTGTTATGGTTAGAATCCAGTGCATTTAGAGTTAGGATTAGGGTTAGGGTTAGGGTTATGTTCAGGGTGAGGGTTAGAATCGAGTGCATTTAAGGATAGTGTTAGGGTTAGAGTTAGGTATAGGGTTAGCTTTCATAGAATCGAGGGTCAGTGTTCGGGTGAGAGTTAGGATAAGTATTAGGGTTAGAATCAAGTGCATTTTTAGTGTTAAGGGTGGGGTTAGGGTTAAGGTTTGAGTGCATTTAGGGGTAGGGGAGGAGTTGGGTTAGGATTAGGGTTAGGGTTTGTGTTCGTAGAATCGAGGTTTTGGGTTAGGCTTAGGGTGAGGAGAGCATTTTGGGTCATAATTCAGAGGATTTAGGCTTAGGGTTAGTGTTGAAAGTGATGATTTAGTTTTAGCATTCGAATCAAGCACATTTAGGGAAAGAGTTATGATTAGAATTCAGTGCATTAATGGTTAGGGTTACGCTTAGGGTTAAGGTTAAGGTTAGGTTTAGGGTCAGACTTAGAATTGAGAGCATTTAAGGATAGTGCTAGGGTTAGAGTTAGGTTTAGGGTTAGCTTTCGTAGAATAGAGGGTTAGGCTTAGGGTTAGGCTTAGGGTGAGGGTTAGGGTTAGAATCAAGCACAGTTTTAGTGTTAGCGTTAGGGTGAGGGTTAGGATTAAAGTGCTTTCAGGGCTAGTGGTACGGGTAGGGTTCGGATTAGGGTTAAGGTTTGTGTTGGGAAAATCGAGTTTTAGGTTTAGGCTTAGGGTCAGGATTGCATTTTGGATCTGAATCGCGTGTATGTAGGCTTTGGGTTAGTGTTCAAATTGACGATTTAGTGTTAGGGTTTGAATCGAGAACATTTAGGAAAATTGTTATGGTTCGAATTCAGTGCATTTAGAGTTAAGGTTAGGGTTAGGGTTAGGGTTAGGGTTAAAATCCAGAGCATTTAAGGATAGTGCTAGGGTTAGAGTTAGGTTTAGCATTCGCTTTCGTAGAATCGAGGGTTAGGCTTCAGTTTAGGCTTAGGCTTAGGCTTGGGGTTAGAATCAGGCGCATTTCCAGTGTTGTGGTTTTCGTCAGGGTATGGTTTGGAGTGCATTTAGGGGTAGGGGTATGAGTAGAGTTAGGATTAGGGTTAAGGTTGTGTTGGTAGAATCGAGGTTTACGGTTAGGCTTAGGGTCAGGAATGGCTTTTGGGTTAGAATCTAGTGCATTTAGGCTTAGGGATAGTGTTGAAATTGACCATTTAGTGTTAGGGTTAAAATCGAGCACATTAGGGTTATAGTTATGGTTAGAATACAGTGTATTTAGGGTTAGGATTAGGGTTAGGGTTTGTGTTTTTACAATCGAAGTTTAGGGTTAGGCTTAGGGACAGGATTGCCATTTGGGTTAGAATCGAGTGCATTTACGGTTAGGGTTAGTGTTGAGATTGACGATTTAGTGTTAGGCTTAGAATCAAGCACATGAGGGTTAGAGTTATGGTTAGAATCCACTGCATTTAGGCTTAGGGTTAGGGTTAGGGTTATTAGGGTCAGGATTAGAATCGAAAGCATTTAAGGATACTTTTAGGGTTAGAGTTAGGTTGAGGGTTAGGTTTCGTAGAATTGAGGGTTAGGGTTAGGGTTAGGGTTAGGGTTAGGGTTAGAATCAAGCGCATTTTTAGTGTTAGGGGTTGGGTTAGGGTGAGGGTTAGAGTGCATATAGAGGTAGGGATAGGAGTAGGGTTAGGATTAGGGTTAGGGTTTATGTTGGTAGAATCGAGGTTTAGGGTTAGGCTTAGGGTCTTGATTGACTTTCGGGTTAGAGTCCAGTGCATTTAGCGTTAGGCTTAGTGTTGAGATTCACGATTGAGTGTTAGGGTTATAATCGAGCACATTAGGGTTAGAGTTATGGTTAGAATCCAGTGCATTGAGGGTTAGGATTAGGGTTAGAGTTAGGGTTATGTTCAGGGTGAGGGTTAGAATCGAGTGCATTTAAGGATAGTGTTAGGGTTAGAGTTAGGTATAGGGTTAGCTTTCATAGAATCGAGGGTCAGTGTTCGGGTGAGAGTTAGGATAAGTATTAGGGTTAGAACCAAGTGCCTTTTTAGTGTTAGTGGTTGGGTTAGGGTTAGGGTTAGAGTGCATATAGAGGTAGGGATAGGAGTAGGGTTAGGATTAGTCGTAGGGTTTGTGTTGGTAGATTCGATTTTTTGGGTTAGGTTTAGGGTCAGGAGAACATTTTGGGTCATAATTCAGAGCATTTAGGCTTAGGGTTAGTGTTGAAATTGATGATTTAGTTTTAGCGTTAGAATCAAGCGCATTTAGGGATAGAGTTATGATTAGAATTAAGTGCATTTAGGGTTAGGGTTAGGCTTAGGGTTAGAGTTAGGGTTAGGGTTAGGGTTAGGGTCAGGGTTAGTATCGAGAGCGTTTAAGGATAGTGCTAGGGTTAGAGTTAGGTATAGAGCTAGCTTTCGTAGAATCGAGCATTAGGCTTAGGATTAGGTTTAGGGTGAATGTTAGGCTTAGAATGAAGCACAGTTTTAGTGTTAGCGTTAGGGTGAGGGTTAGGGTTAAAGTGCTTTGAGGGCTAGTGGTAGGGGTAGGGTTCGGATTAGGGTTAAGGTTGGTGTTGGTAGAATCACGGTTTAGGTTTAGGCTTAGGGTCAGGATTGCATTTTGGATCTGAATCGCGTGTATTTAGGCTTTGGGTTAGTGTTCAAATTGACGATTTAGTGTTAAGGTTTGAATCGAGCACATTTAGGGTTAGAGTTATGGTTAGAATTCAGTGCATTTAGGGTTAGGGTTAGGGTTAGGGTTAGGTTTAGGGTCAGGGTTAAAATCGAGAGCATTTGAGTATAGTGCTAGGGTTAGATTTACTTTTAGCGTTCGCTTTCGTAGAATCAAGGGTTAGGCTTAAGGTTAGGCTTAGGCTTAGGGTTAGGGTTAGAATCAGGCGCATTTTTAGTGTTGTGGTTTTCGTCAGGATATGGCTTAGAGTGCATTTAGGGGTAGGGGTATGAGTAGAGTTAGGATTAGGGTTAAGGTTTGTGTTGGTAGAATCGAGGTTTAGGGTTAGGCTCAGGGTCCGGAATTGCTTTTGGGTTAGAATCCAGTGCATTTAGGCTTAGGGATAGTGTTGAAATTGACCATTTAGTGTTAGGGTTAGAATCGAGCACATGAGGGTTAGAGTTATTGTTAGAATCCACTGCATTTAGGGTTAGGATTAGGGTTAGGGTTTGTGCTTTTAGAATCGAAGTTTAGGGTTAGGCTTAGGGACAGGATTGCCTTTTGGGTTAGAATCGAGTGCATTTAGGGTTAGGGTTAGTGTTGAGATTGACGATTTAGTGTTAGACTTAGAATCAAGCACATGAGGGTTAGAGTTATGGTTAGAATCCACTGCATTTAGGCTTAAGGTTAGGGTTACGGTTAGGGTCAGGGTTAAAATCGAGAGCATTTAAGGATAGTGCTAGGGTTAGAGTTAGGTTTAGGGTTAGGTTTTGTAGAATTGAGGGTTAGGGTTAGGGTTAGGGTTAGGGTTAGAATCAAGCGCATTTTTAGTGTTAGGGGTTCGGATCGGGTTAGGGTTAGAGTGCATTTCGGGGTAGGGGAGGAATTGGGTTAGGATTAAGGTTAGGGTTTGTGTTGGTAGAATCGAGGTTTTGGGTTAGGCTTAGGGTCAGGAGAGCATTTTGGGTCATAATTCAGAGCATTTAGGCTTAGGGTTAGTGTTGAAATTGATGATTTACTTTTAGCGTTAGAATCAAGCACATTTAGAGATAGAGTTATGATTAGAATTCAGTGCATTTAGGGTTAGGGTTAGGCTTAGGGTTAGAGTTAGGGTTAGGGTTAGGTTTAGGGTCAGGGTTAGAATCGAGAGCATTTAAGGATTGTGCTAGCGTTAGAGTTAGGTATAGGGCTAGCTTTCGTAGAATCGAGCTTTAAGCTTAGGGTTAGGTTTAGATGAGGGTTAGGGTTAGAATCAAGCACAATTGTAGTGTTAGCGTTAGGGTGAGGTTTAGGGTTAAAGTGCTTTTAGGGCTAGTGGTAGGGGTTGGGTTCGGATTAGGGTTAAGGTTGGTGTTGGGAGAATCACGGTTTAGGTTTAGGCTTAGGGTCAGGATTGCATTTTGGATCTGAATCGCGTGTATTTAGGCTTTGGGTTAGTGTTCAAATTGACGATTTAGTGTTAGGGTTTGAATCGAGCACATTTAGGATTATTGTTATGGTTCGAATTCAGTGAATTTAGGGTTAGGGTTAGGGTTAGGGTTAGAGTTAGGGTAAGGGTTAGGGTCAGGGTTAAAATCGAGAGCATTTAAGGATAGTGCTAGGGTTAGAGTTAGGTTTAGCGTTCGCTTTCGTAGAATCGAGGGTTAGGCTTAAGGTTAGGCTTCGGCTTAGGCTTAGGGTTAGAATCAGGCGCATTTTTAGTGTTGTGGTTTTCGTCAGGGTACGGCTTAGAGTGCATTTAGGGGTAGGGGTATGAGTAGAGTTAGGATTAGGGTTAAGGTTTGTGTTGGTAGAATCGAGGTTTAGGGTTAGGCTTAGGGTCAGGAATGGCTTTTGGGTTAGAATCCAGTGCATTTAGGCTTAGGGATAGTGTTGAAATTGACGATTTAGTGTTAGGGTTAGAATCGAGCACATTAGGGTTATAGTTGGTTAGAATACAGTGCATTTAGGGTTAGGATTAGGGTTAGGGTTTGTGTTTTTAGAATCGAAGTTTAGGGTTAGGCTTAGGGACAGGATTGCCTTTTGGGTTAGAATCGAGTGCATTTAGGGTTAGGGTTTGTGTTGAGATTGACGATTTAGTGTTAGGCTTAGAATCAAGCACATGAGGGTTAGAGTTATGGTTAGAATCCACTACATTTAGGCTTAGGGTTAGGGTTAGGGTTATTAGGGTCAGAATTAGAATCGAGAGCATTTAAGGATAGTTTTAGGGTTAGAGTTAGGTATAGGGATAGCTTTCGTAGAATCGAGCGTTAGGCTTAGGGTTAGGTTTAGGGTGAGGGTTAGGGTTAGAATCAAGCACAGTTTTAGTGTTAGGTCTTGGGTTAGGGTTAGGGTTGGAGTGCATATAGAGGTAGGGATAGGAGTAGGGTTAGGATTAGGGTTAGGGTTTGTGTTTGTAGAATCGAGGTTTTGGGTTAGGCTTAGGGTCAGGAGAGCATTTGGGGTCATAATTCAGAGCATTTAGGCTTAGGGTAAGTGTTGAAATTGATGATTTAGTTTTAGCGTTAGAATCAAGCACATTTAGGGATAGAGTTATGATTAGAATTCAGTGCATATAGGGTTAGGGTTAGTGTTAGGGTTAGAGTTAGGTTTAGGGTTGGGTTTAGGGTGAGGCTTAGAATCGAGAACATTTAAGGATTGTGCTAGGGTTAGAGTTAGGTATAGGGCTAGCTTTCGTAGAATCGAGCGTTAGGCTTAGGGTTAGGTTTAGGGTGAGGGTTAGGGTTAGAATCAAGCACAGTTTTAGTGTTAGCGTTAGGGTGAGGTTTAGGGTTAAAGTGCTTTTAGGGCTAGTGGTAGGGGTAGGGTTAGGATTAGGGTTAAGGTTGGTTTTGGTAGAATCACGGTTTAGGTTTAGCCTTAGGGTCAGGATTGCATTTTGGATCTGAATCGCGTGTATATAGGCTTTGGGTTAGTGTTCAAATTGACGATTACTGTTTAGGTTTGAATCGAGCACATTGAGGGTTAGAGTTATGGTTAAAATTAAGTGCATTTAGGGTTAGGGTTAGGGTTAGGGTTAGGGTCAGCGTTAAAATCGTGAGCATTTAAGGATAGTGCTAGGGTTAGAGTTAGGTTTAGCGTTCGCTTTCGTAGAATCGAGGGTTAGGCTTAAGGTTAGGCTTAGGCTTAGGGTTAGGGTTAGAATCAGGAGCATTTTTAGTGTTGTGGTTTTCGTCCGGGTATGGCTTAGAGTGTATTTAGGGGTAGGGGTATGAGTAGAGTTAGGATTAGGGTTAAGGTTTGTGTTGCTAGAATCGAGGTTTAGGGTTAGGCTTAGGGTCAGGAATGGCTTTTGGGTTAGAATCCAGTGCATTTAGCGTTAGCCTTAGTGTTGAGATGGACGATTTAGTGTTATGGTTATAATCGAGCACATTAGTGTTAGAGTTATATTTAGAATTCAGTGCATTTAGGGTTAGGCTTAGGGTTAGGGTTAGGGTTATGTTCAGGGTGAGGGTTAGAATCGAGTGCATTTAAGGATAATGTTAGGGTTAGAGTTAGGTATAGGGTTAGCTTTCATAGAATCGAGGGTCAGTGTTCAGGTTAGAGTTAGGGTAAGGATTAGGGTTAGAATCAAGTGCATTTTTAGTGTTAGTGTTGGGGTTAGGGTTAGGGTTTGAGTGCATTTAGGGGTAGGGGAGCAGTTGGGTTAGGATTAGGGTAAGGGTTTGTGTTGGTTGAATCGAGGTTTTGGGTTAGGCTTAGGGTCAGGAGAGCATTTTGGGTCATAATTCAGAGCATTTACGCTTAGGGTTAGTGTTGAAATTGAGGATATAGTTTTAGCGTTAGAATCAAGCACATTTAGGGAAAGAGTTATGATTAGAATTCAGTGCATTTAGGGTTAGGGATCGGCTTAGGCTTAGGGTTAGGGTTAGGTTTAGGGTCAGGGTTAGAATCGACAGCTTTTAAGGATAGTGTTAGGGTTAGAGTTAGGTTTAGGGTTAGCTTTCGTAGAATCGAGGGTTAGGCTTAGGGTTAGGCTTAGGGTGAGGGTTAGGGTTAGAATCAAGCACAGTTTTAGTGTTAGCGTTAGGGTGAGGGTTGGGGTTAAAGTGCTTTTAGGTCTAGTGGTAGGGGTAGGGTTCGGATTAGGGTTAAGGTTTGTGTAACTAAAATAGAGGTTTAGGTTTAAGCTTAGGGTCAATATTGCATTTTGGATCTGAATCGCGTGTATTTAGGCTTTGGGTTAGTGTTCAAATTGACGATTTAGTGTTAGGGTTTGAATCGAGCACATTTAGGGTTAGAGTTATGGTTAGAATTCAGTGCATTTAGGGTTAGGGTTAGGGTTAGGGTTAGGGTCAGGGTTAAAATCGAGAGCATTTAAGGATAGTGCTAGGGTTAGAGTTAGGTTTAGCGTTCGCTTTCGGAGAATTGAGTGTTCTGCTTAAGGGTAGGCTTAGGCTTAGGCTTAGGGTTAGAATCAGGCGCATTTTTAGTGTTGTGGTTTTCGTCAGGGTATGGCTTAGAGAGCATTTAGGGGTAGGGGTATGAGTAGAGTTAGGATTAGGTTTAAGGTTTGTGTTGGTAGAATCGAGGTTTAGGGTTATGCTTAGGGTCAGGAATGGCTTTTGGGTTAGAATCCAGTGCATTTAGGCTTAGGGATAGTGTGGAAATTGACGATTTAGTGTTAGGGTCCGAATCGAACACATTAGGGTTATAGTTATGGTTAGAATACAGTGCATTTAGGGTTAGGATTAGGGTTCGGGTTTGTGTTTTTAGAATCGAAGTTTAGGGTTAATGTTAGGGACAGGATTGCCTTTTGGGTTAGAATCGAGTGCATTTAGGGTTAGGGTTAGTGTTGAGATTGACGATTTAGTGTTAGGCTTAGAATCAAGCACATGAGGGTTAGAGTTATGGTTAGAATCCACTGCATTTAGGCTTAGGGTTAGGGTTAGTGTTATTAGGGTCAGTCTTAGAATCGAGAGCA
Source organism: Notamacropus eugenii (assembly GCF_028372415.1). Taxonomy (NCBI): domain Eukaryota; kingdom Metazoa; phylum Chordata; class Mammalia; order Diprotodontia; family Macropodidae; genus Notamacropus; species Notamacropus eugenii. The sequence continues at coordinate 622,398 of NC_092873.1, forward strand.
TTTAAGGATAGTTTTAGGGTTAGAGTTAGGTTGAGGGTGAGGTTTCGTAGAATTGAGGGTTAGGGTTAGGATTAGGGTTAGAATCAAGCGCATTTTTAGTGTTAGTGGTTGGGTTAGGGTTAGGGTTAGAGTGCATATAGAGGTAGGGATAGGAGTAGGGTTAGGATTAGGGTTTGAGTTTGTGTTGGTAGAATCGAGGTTTAGGGTTAGGCTCAGGGTCAGGATTGCCTTTTGGCTTAGAGTCGAGTGCATTTAGGGTTGGGCTTAGTGTTGAGATTGACGAATGACTGTTAGGGTTACAATCGAGCACATTAAGGTTAGAGTTATGGTTAGAATCCAGAGCATTTAGAGTTAGGATTAGGGTTAGGGTTAGGGTTATGTTCAAGGTGAGGGTTAGAATCGAGTGCATTTAAGGATAGTGTTAGGGGTAGAGTTATGTAGAAGGTTGGCTTTCGTAGATTCGAGGGATAGGGTTAGGGTTAGGGTCAGGATTGCCTTTTGGGTTAGAAGCGAGTGCATTTAGGATTAGGGTTAGTGTTGAGATTGGCGATTTAGAGTTAGTGTTAGAATCAAGCACATTAGGATTAGAGGTAATGTTGGAATCCAGTGTATTTAGGGTTAGGATTAGGGTTAGGGTTAGGGTTATGTTCAGGGTGAGGGTTAGAATCGAGTGCATTTAAGGATAATGTTAAGGTTAGAGTTAGGTATAGGGTTAGCTTTCGTAGAATCGATGGTTAGTGTTAGGGTTAGGGTTAGGGTTAGGATTAGGGTTAAAATCAAGCGCATTTTTAGTGTTAGGGTTGGGGTTAGGGTTAGGGTTTGAGTGCATTTAGGGGTACGGGAGGAGTGTGTTAGTATTAGGGTTAGGGTTTGTGTTGGTAGAATCGAGGTTTAGGGTTAGGCTTAGGGTCAGGATTGCCTTTTGGGTTAGAGTCGAGTGCATTTAGCATTAGGCTTAGTGTTGAGATTGACGATTTATTGTTACGTATATAATCGAGCACATTAGTGTTAGAGTTATGGTTAGAATCCAGTGCATTTAGGGTTAGGATTAGGGTTAGGGTTAGGGTTATGTTCAGGGTGAGGGTTAGAATCGAATGCATTGAAGGATAGTGTTAGTGTTAGAGTTAGGTATAGGGTTAGCTTTCATAGAATCGAGGGTTAGTGTTCGGGTTAGAGTTAGGGTAAGGATTAGGGTTAGAATCAAGTGCATTTTTCGTGTTAGGGTTGGGGTTAGGGTTAGGGTTTTAGTGCATTTAGGGGTAGGGGAGGAGTTGGGTTAGGATTAGGGTTAGGGTTTGTGTTGGTTGAATCGAGGTTTTGGGTTAGGCTTAGGGTCAGGAGAGCATTTTGGCTCATAATTCAGAGGATTTAGGCTTAGGGTTAGTGTTGAAATTGATGGTATAGTTTTAGCGTTAGAATCAAGCACATTTAGGGAAAGAGTCACGATTAGAATTCAGTGCATTTAGGGTTAGGGTTAGACTTAGGGTTAGGGCTAGGGTTAGGGTTAGGGTCAGGGTTAGAATCGAGAGCTTTTTAGGATAGTGCTAGTGTTAGAGTTAGGTTTAGGGTTAGCTTTCGTAGAATCGAGGGTTAGGCTTAGGCTTAGGCTTAGGGTGAGGGTTAGGGTTAGAATCAAGCACAGTTTTAGTGTTAGCGTTAGGGTGATGGTTAGGGTTAAAGTGCTTTTAGGGCTAGTGGTAGGGGTAGGGTTCGGATTAGGGTTAAGGTTTGTGTTGGTAGAATCGAGGTTTAGATTTAGGCTTAGGGTCAGGATAGCATTTTGGATCTGAATCGCGTGTATTTAGGCTTTGGGTTAGTGTTCAAATTGACGATTTAGTGTTAGGGTTTGATTTGAGCACATTGAGGGTTAGAGTTATGGTTAGAATTCAGTGCGTTTAGGGTTAGGGTTAGGGTTAGGGTCAGGGTTAAAATCGAGAGCATTTAAGGATAGTGCTAGGGTTAGAGTTAGGTTTAGCATTCGCTTTCGTAGAATCGAGGGTTAGGCTTAAGGTTAGGCTTAGGCTTAGGGTTAGGGTTAGAATCAGGCGTTTTATTAGTGTTGTGGTTTTCGTCAGGGTATGGCTTAGAGTGCATTTAGGGGTAGGGGTATGAGTAGAGTTAGGATTAGGGTTAAGGTTTGTGTTGGTAGAATCGAGGTTTAGGGTTAGGCTTAGGGTCAGGAATGGCTTTTGGGTTAGAATCCAGTGCATTTAGGCTTAGGGATAGTGTTGAAATTGACGATTTAGTGTTAGGGTTAGAATCGAGCACATTAGGGTTATAGTTATGGTTAGAATGCAGTGCATTTAGTGTTAGCATTAGGGTTAGGGTTTGTGTTTTTAGAATGGAAGTTAAGGGTTAGACTTAGGGACAGGATTGCCTTTTGGGTTAGAATCGAGTGCATTTAGGGTTAGGGTTAGTGTTGAGATTGAGGATTTAGTGTTAAGCTTAGAATCAAGCACATGAGGGTTAGAATTATGGTTAGAATCCACCGCATTTAGGCTTAGGGTTAGGCTTAGGTTTAGGGTTATTAGGGTCAGGATCAGAATCGGGAGAATTTAAGGATAGTTTTAGGGTTAGAGTTAGGTTTACGGGTAGGTTTCGTAGAATTGAGGTTAGGGTTAGGGTTAAGGTTAGGGTTAGAATCAAGCGCATTTTTCGTGTTAGGGGTTGGGTTAGGGTTAGGGTTAGAGTGCATATAGAGGTAGGGATAGTAGTAGGGTTAGGATTAGGGTTAGGGTTTGTGTGGGTAGAATCGAGGTTTAGGGTTAAGCTTAGGGTCAGGATTGCCTTTTGTGTTAGAGTCGAGTGCATTTAGCGTTAGGCTTAGTGTTGAGATTGACGATGTAGTGTTACGGTTATGATCGAGCACATTAGTATTGGAATTATGGATAGAAGGCAGTGCATTTAGGTTTAGGATTAGGGTTAGGGTTAGGGTTATGTTCAGGGTGCGGGTTAGAATCCAGTGCATTTAAGAATAGGGTTAGGGTTAGAGTTAGGTTTAGTGTTAGCTTGAGTAGAATCGAGGGTTAGGCTTCGGGTTAGGGTTAGCGTTAGGGTTAGGGTTAGAATCAGGCGCATTTTTAGTGTTCTGATTTTCGTTAGGGTATGGCTTAGAATGCATATAGAGGTAGGGATAGGAGTAGGGTTAAGATTAGGGTTAGGGTTTGTGTTGGTAGAATCGAGGTTTAGGGTTAGGCTTAGGGTCAGGATTGCCTTTTGGGTTACAATCGAGTTCATTTAGGGTCAGGCTTAGTGTTGAGATTGACGATTGCGTGTTAAGTATTATAATCGAGCACATTAGGGTTATAGTTATGATTAGAATCCAGTGCATTTAGAGTTAGGATTAGGGTTAGGGTTAGGGTTATGTTCAGGGTGCGGGTTAGAATCGAGTGCATTTAAGGATAGGGTTAGTGTTAGAGTTAGGTTTAGAGTTAGCTTGCGTAGAATCGAGGGTTAGGCTTCGGGTTAGGGTTAGCGTTAGGGTTAGGGTTAGAATCAGGCGCATTTTTAGTGTTCTGATTTTCGTTAGGGTATGGCTTAGAGTGCATATAGAGGTAGGGATAGGAGTAGGGTTAGGATTAGGGTTAGGGTTTGTGTTGGTAGAATCGAGGTTTAGGGTTAGGCTTAGGGTCAGGATTGCCTTTTGGGTTACAATCGAGTTCATTTAGGGTTAGGCTTAGTGTTGAGATTGACGATTGAGTGTTAAGGATTATAATCGAGCACATTAGGGTTATAGTTATGATTAGAATCCAGTGCATTTAGAGTTAGGATTAGGGTTAGGGTTAGGGTTATGTCCAGGGTGAGGGTTAGAATCGAATGCATATAAGGATAGTGTTAGGGATAGAGTTATGTATAAGGTTAGCTTTCGTAGAATCGAGGGTTAGGGTTAGGGTCAGGATTGCCTTTTGTGTTGGAAGCGAGTGCATTTAGGGTTAGGGTTAGTGTTGGGATTGACGGTTTAGAGTTAGTGTTAGAATCAAGCACATTAGGGTTAGATTTATGGTTAGAATCCAGCCCATTTAGGGTTTGGATTAGGGTTAGGGTTAGGGTTATGTTTAGGGTGAGGGTTAGAATCGAGTGCATTTAAGGATAGTGTTAGCGTTATAGTTAGGTATAGGATTAGCTTTCGTAGAATCGAGGGTCAGTGTTCGGTTAGAATTACGGTAAGGATTAGGGTTAGAATCAAGTGCATTTTTAGTGTTAGGGTTGGGGTTAGGGTTAGGGTTTGAGTGCATTTCAGGGTAGGGGAGGAGTTGGGTTAGGATTAGGGTTAGGGTTTGTGTTGGTAGAATCGAGGTTTTCGGTTAGGCTTAGTGTCAGGAGAGCATTTTGGGTCATAATTCAGAGCATTTAGGCTTAGGGTTAGTGTTGAAATTGATGATTTAGTTTTAGCGTTAGAATCAAGCACACTTAGGGAAAGAGTTATGATTAGAATTCAGTGCATTTAGGGTTAGGGTTAGGCTTAGGGTTAGGGTTAGGGTTAGGTTTAGGGTCAGGGTTAAAATCGAGAGCATTTAAGGATAGTGCTAAGGTTAGAATTAGGTTTAGGGTTAGCTTTGGTAGAATCTAGGGTTACGCTTAAGTTTAGGCTTAGGGTGAGGGTTAGGGTTAGAATCAAGCACAGTTTTAGTGTTAGCGTTTGGGTGAGGGTTAGGGTTAAAGTGCTTTGAGGGCTAGTGGTAGGGGTAGGGTTAGGATTAGGGTTAAGGTTTGTGTTGGTAGAATCGCGGTTTAGGTTTAGGCTTAGGGTCAGGATTGCATTTTGGATCTGAATCGCGGGTATTTAGGCTTTGAGTTAGTGTTCAAATTGACGATTTAGTGTTAGGGTTTGAATCGAGCACATTGAGGGTTAGAGTTATGGTTAAAATTAAGTGCATTTACGGTTAGGGTTAGGGTTAGGGTTAGGGTCAGGGTTAAAATCGAGAGCATTTAAGGATAGTGCTAGGGTTAGAGTTAGGTTTAGCGTTCGCTTTCGTAGAATCGAGGGTTAGGCTTAAGGTCAAACTTAGGCTTAGGGTTAGGATGAGAATCAGGCACATTTTTAGTGTTCTAGTTTTCGTCACGGTATGGCTTAGAGTGCATTTAGGGGTAGGGGTATGAGTAGAGTTAGGATTAGGGTTAAGGTTTGTGTTGGTCGAATCGAGGTTTAGGGTTAGGCTTAGGGTCAGGAGAGCATTTTGGGTCATAATTCAGAGCATTTAAGCTTAGGGTTAGTGTTGAAATTGATGATTTAGTTTTAGCGTTAGTATCAAGCACATTTAGGGAAAGAGTTATGATTAGAATTCAGTGCATTAAGGGTTAGGGTTACGCTTAGGGTTAGGGTTAAGTTTAGGTTTTGGGTCAGAGTTAGAATCGAGAGCATTTAAGGATAGTGCTAAGGTTAGAGTTAGGTTTAGGGTTAGCTTTCGTAGAATAGAGGGTTAGGCTTAGGGTTAGGCTTAGGGTGAGGGTTAGGGTTAGAATCAAGCACAGTTTTAGTGTTAGCGTTAGGGTGAGGGTTAGGGTTAAAGTGCTTTTAGGGCTAGTGGTAGGGGTTGGGTTCGGATTAGGGTTAAGGTTGGTGTTGGGAGAATCACGGTTTAGGTTTAGGCTTAGGGTCAGGATTGCATTTTGGATCTGAATCGCGTGTATTTAGGCTTTGGGTTAGTGTTCAAATTGATGATTTAGTGTTAGGGTTTGAATCGAGCACATTTAGGATTATTGTTATGGTTCGAATTCAGTGAATTTAGGGTTAGGGTTAGGGTTAGGGTTAGAGTTAGGGTAAGGGTTAGGGTCAGGGTTAAAATCGAGAGCATTTAAGGATAGTGCTAGGGTTAGAGTTAGGTTTAGCGTTCGCTTTCGTAGAATCGAGGGTTAGGCTTAAGGTTAGGCTTCGGCTTCGGCTTAGGGTTAGAATCAGGCGCATTTTTAGTGTTGTGGTTTTCGTCAGGGTACGGCTTAGAGTGCATTTAGGGGTAGGGGTATGAGTAGAGTTAGGATTAGGGTTAAGGTTTGTGTTGGTAGAATCGAGGTTTAGGGTTAGGCTTAGGGTCAGGAATGGCTTTTGGGTTAGAATCCAGTGCATTTAGGCTTAGGGATAGTGTTGAAATTGACGATTTAGTGTTAGGGTTAGAATCGAGCACATTAGGGTTATAGTTGGTTAGAATACAGTGCATTTAGGGTTAGGATTAGGGTTAGGGTTTGTGTTTTTAGAATCGAAGTTTAGGGTTAGGCTTAGGGACAGGATTGCCTTTTGGGTTAGAATCGAGTGCATTTAGGGTTAGGGTTTGTGTTGAGATTGACGATTTAGTGTTAGGCTTAGAATCAAGCACATGAGGGTTAGAGTTATGGTTAGAATCCACTACATTTAGGCTTAGGGTTAGGGTTAGGGTTATTAGGGTCAGAATTAGAATCGAGAGCATTTAAGGATAGTTTTAGGGTTAGAGTTAGGTATAGGGATAGCTTTCGTAGAATCGAGCGTTAGGCTTAGGGTTAGGTTTAGGGTGAGGGTTAGGGTTAGAATCAAGCACAGTTTTAGTGTTAGGTCTTGGGTTAGGGTTAGGGTTGGAGTGCATATAGAGGTAGGGATAGGAGTAGGGTTAGGATTAGGGTTAGGGTTTGTGTTTGTAGAATCGAGGTTTTGGGTTAGGCTTAGGGTCAGGAGAGCATTTGGGGTCATAATTCAGAGCATTTAGGCTTAGGGTAAGTGTTGAAATTGATGATTTAGTTTTAGCGTTAGAATCAAGCACATTTAGGGATAGAGTTATGATTAGAATTCAGTGCATATAGGGTTAGGGTTAGTGTTAGGGTTAGAGTTAGGTTTAGGGTTGGGTTTAGGGTGAGGCTTAGAATCGAGAACATTTAAGGATTGTGCTAGGGTTAGAGTTAGGTATAGGGCTAGCTTTCGTAGAATCGAGCGTTAGGCTTAGGGTTAGGTTTAGGGTGAGGGTTAGGGTTAGAATCAAGCACAGTTTTAGTGTTAGCGTTAGGGTGAGGTTTAGGGTTAAAGTGCTTTTAGGGCTAGTGGTAGGGGTAGGGTTAGGATTAGGGTTAAGGTTGGTTTTGGTAGAATCACGGTTTAGGTTTAGCCTTAGGGTCAGGATTGCATTTTGGATCTGAATCGCGTGTATTTAGGCTTTGGGTTAGTGTTCAAATTGACGATTACTGTTTAGGTTTGAATCGAGCACATTGAGGGTTAGAGTTATGGTTAAAATTAAGTGCATTTAGGGTTAGGGTTAGGGTTAGGGTTAGGGTCAGCGTTAAAATCGTGAGCATTTAAGGATAGTGCTAGGGTTAGAGTTAGGTTTAGCGTTCGCTTTCGTAGAATCGAGGGTTAGGCTTAAGGTTAGGCTTAGGCTTAGGGTTAGGGTTAGAATCAGGAGCATTTTTAGTGTTGTGGTTTTCGTCCGGGTATGGCTTAGAGTGTATTTAGGGGTAGGGGTATGAGTAGAGTTAGGATTAGGGTTAAGGTTTGTGTTGCTAGAATCGAGGTTTAGGGTTAGGCTTAGGGTCAGGAATGGCTTTTGGGTTAGAATCCAGTGCATTTAGCGTTAGCCTTAGTGTTGAGATGGACGATTTAGTGTTATGGTTATAATCGAGCACATTAGTGTTAGAGTTATATTTAGAATCCAGTGCATTTAGGGTTAGGCTTAGGGTTAGGGTTAGGGTTATGTTCAGGGTGAGGGTTAGAATCGAGTGCATTTAAGGATAATGTTAGGGTTAGAGTTAGGTATAGGGTTAGCTTTCATAGAATCGAGGGTCAGTGTTCAGGTTAGAGTTAGGGTAAGGATTAGGGTTAGAATCAAGTGCATTTTTAGTGTTAGTGTTGGGGTTAGGGTTAGGGTTTGAGTGCATTTAGGGGTAGGGGAGCAGTTGGGTTAGGATTAGGGTAAGGGTTTGTGTTGGTTGAATCGAGGTTTTGGGTTAGGCTTAGGGTCAGGAGAGCATTTTGGGTCATAATTCAGAGCATTTAGGCTTAGGGTTAGTGTTGAAATTGATGATTTAGTTTTAGCGTTAGAATCAAGCACACTTAGGGAAAGAGTTATGATTAGAATTCAGTGCATTTAGGGTTAGGGTTAGGCTTAGGGTTAGGGTTAGGGTTAGGTTTAGGGTCAGGGTTAAAATCGAGAGCATTTAAGGATAGTGCTAAGGTTAGAATTAGGTTTAGGGTTAGCTTTGGTAGAATCTAGGGTTACGCTTAAGTTTAGGCTTAGGGTGAGGGTTAGGGTTAGAATCAAGCACAGTTTTAGTGTTAGCGTTTGGGTGAGGGTTAGGGTTAAAGTGCTTTGAGGGCTAGTGGTAGGGGTAGGGTTAGGATTAGGGTTAAGGTTTGTGTTGGTAGAATCGCGGTTTAGGTTTAGGCTTAGGGTCAGGATTGCATTTTGGATCTGAATCGCGGGTATTTAGGCTTTGAGTTAGTGTTCAAATTGACGATTTAGTGTTAGGGTTTGAATCGAGCACATTGAGGGTTAGAGTTATGGTTAAAATTAAGTGCATTTACGGTTAGGGTTAGGGTTAGGGTTAGGGTCAGGGTTAAAATCGAGAGCATTTAAGGATAGTGCTAGGGTTAGAGTTAGGTTTAGCGTTCACTTTCGTAGAATCGAGGGTTAGGCTTAAGGTCAAACTTAGGCTTAGGGTTAGGATGAGAATCAGGCACATTTTTAGTGTTCTAGTTTTCGTCACGGTATGGCTTAGAGTGCATTTAGGGGTAGGGGTATGAGTAGAGTTAGGATTAGGGTTAAGGTTTGTGTTGGTCGAATCGAGGTTTAGGGTTAGGCTTAGGGTCAGGAGAGCATTTTGGGTCATAATTCAGAGCATTTAAGCTTAGGGTTAGTGTTGAAATTGATGATTTAGTTTTAGCGTTAGTATCAAGCACATTTAGGGAAAGAGTTATGATTAGAATTCAGTGCATTAAGGGTTAGGGTTACGCTTAGGGTTAGGGTTAAGTTTAGGTTTTGGGTCAGAGTTAGAATCGAGAGCATTTAAGGATAGTGCTAAGGTTAGAGTTAGGTTTAGGGTTAGCTTTCGTAGAATAGAGGGTTAGGCTTAGGGTTAGGCTTAGGGTGAGGGTTAGGGTTAGAATCAAGCACAGTTTTAGTGTTAGCGTTAGGGTGAGGGTTAGGGTTAAAGTGCTTTTAGGGCTAGTGGTAGGGGTTGGGTTCGGATTAGGGTTAAGGTTGGTGTTGGGAGAATCACGGTTTAGGTTTAGGCTTAGGGTCAGGATTGCATTTTGGATCTGAATCGCGTGTATTTAGGCTTTGGGTTAGTGTTCAAATTGATGATTTAGTGTTAGGGTTTGAATCGAGCACATTTAGGATTATTGTTATGGTTCGAATTCAGTGAATTTAGGGTTAGGGTTAGGGTTAGGGTTAGAGTTAGGGTAAGGGTTAGGGTCAGGGTTAAAATCGAGAGCATTTAAGGATAGTGCTAGGGTTAGAGTTAGGTTTAGCGTTCGCTTTCGTAGAATCGAGGGTTAGGCTTAAGGTTAGGCTTCGGCTTAGGCTTAGGGTTAGAATCAGGCGCATTTTTAGTGTTGTGGTTTTCGTCAGGGTACGGCTTAGAGTGCATTTAGGGGTAGGGGTATGAGTAGAGTTAGGATTAGGGTTAAGGTTTGTGTTGGTAGAATCGAGGTTTAGGGTTAGGCTTAGGGTCAGGAATGGCTTTTGGGTTAGAATCCAGTGCATTTAGGCTTAGGGATAGTGTTGAAATTGACGATTTAGTGTTAGGGTTAGAATCGAGCACATTAGGGTTATAGTTGGTTAGAATACAGTGCATTTAGGGTTAGGATTAGGGTTAGGGTTTGTGTTTTTAGAATCGAAGTTTAGGGTTAGGCTTAGGGACAGGATTGCCTTTTGGGTTAGAATCGAGTGCATTTAGGGTTAGGGTTTGTGTTGAGATTGACGATTTAGTGTTAGGCTTAGAATCAAGCACATGAGGGTTAGAGTTATGGTTAGAATCCACTACATTTAGGCTTAGGGTTAGGGTTAGGGTTATTAGGGTCAGAATTAGAATCGAGAGCATTTAAGGATAGTTTTAGGGTTAGAGTTAGGTATAGGGATAGCTTTCGTAGAATCGAGCGTTAGGCTTAGGGTTAGGTTTAGGGTGAGGGTTAGGGTTAGAATCAAGCACAGTTTTAGTGTTAGGTCTTGGGTTAGGGTTAGGGTTGGAGTGCATATAGAGGTAGGGATAGGAGTAGGGTTAGGATTAGGGTTAGGGTTTGTGTTTGTAGAATCGAGGTTTTGGGTTAGGCTTAGGGTCAGGAGAGCATTTGGGGTCATAATTCAGAGCATTTAGGCTTAGGGTAAGTGTTGAAATTGATGATTTAGTTTTAGCGTTAGAATCAAGCACATTTAGGGATAGAGTTATGATTAGAATTCAGTGCATATAGGGTTAGGGTTAGTGTTAGGGTTAGAGTTAGGTTTAGGGTTGGGTTTAGGGTGAGGCTTAGAATCGAGAACATTTAAGGATTGTGCTAGGGTTAGAGTTAGGTATAGGGCTAGCTTTCGTAGAATCGAGCGTTAGGCTTAGGGTTAGGTTTAGGGTGAGGGTTAGGGTTAGAATCAAGCACAGTTTTAGTGTTAGCGTTAGGGTGAGGTTTAGGGTTAAAGTGCTTTTAGGGCTAGTGGTAGGGGTAGGGTTAGGATTAGGGTTAAGGTTGGTTTTGGTAGAATCACGGTTTAGGTTTAGCCTTAGGGTCAGGATTGCATTTTGGATCTGAATCGCGTGTATTTAGGCTTTGGGTTAGTGTTCAAATTGACGATTACTGTTTAGGTTTGAATCGAGCACATTGAGGGTTAGAGTTATGGTTAAAATTAAGTGCATTTAGGGTTAGGGTTAGGGTTAGGGTTAGGGTCAGCGTTAAAATCGTGAGCATTTAAGGATAGTGCTAGGGTTAGAGTTAGGTTTAGCGTTCGCTTTCTTAGAATCGAGGGTTAGGCTTAAGGTTAGGCTTAGGCTTAGGGTTAGGGTTAGAATCAGGAGCATTTTTAGTGTTGTGGTTTTCGTCCGGGTATGGCTTAGAGTGTATTTAGGGGTAGGGGTATGAGTAGAGTTAGGATTAGGGTTAAGGTTTGTGTTGCTAGAATCGAGGTTTAGGGTTAGGCTTAGGGTCAGGAATGGCTTTTGGGTTAGAATCCAGTGCATTTAGCGTTAGCCTTAGTGTTGAGATGGACGATTTAGTGTTATGGTTATAATCGAGCACATTAGTGTTAGAGTTATATTTAGAATCCAGTGCATTTAGGGTTAGGCTTAGGGTTAGGGTTAGGGTTATGTTCAGGGTGAGGGTTAGAATCGAGTGCATTTAAGGATAATGTTAGGGTTAGAGTTAGGTATAGGGTTAGCTTTCATAGAATCGAGGGTCAGTGTTCAGGTTAGAGTTAGGGTAAGGATTAGGGTTAGAATCAAGTGCATTTTTAGTGTTAGTGTTGGGGTTAGGGTTAGGGTTTGAGTGCATTTAGGGGTAGGGGAGCAGTTGGGTTAGGATTAGGGTAAGGGTTTGTGTTGGTTGAATCGAGGTTTTGGGTTAGGCTTAGGGTCAGGAGAGCATTTTGGGTCATAATTCAGAGCATTTAGGCTTAGGGTTAGTGTTGAAATTGATGATTTAGTTTTAGCGTTAGAATCAAGCACACTTAGGGAAAGAGTTATGATTAGAATTCAGTGCATTTAGGGTTAGGGATCGGCTTAGGGTTAGGGTTAGGGTTAGGTTTAGGGTCAGGGTTAAAATCGAGAGCATTTAAGGATAGTGCTAAGGTTAGAATTAGGTTTAGGGTTAGCTTTGGTAGAATCTAGGGTTACGCTTAAGTTTAGGCTTAGGGTGAGGGTTAGGGTTAGAATCAAGCACAGTTTTAGTGTTAGCGTTTGGGTGAGGGTTAGGGTTAAAGTGCTTTGAGGGCTAGTGGTAGGGGTAGGGTTAGGATTAGGGTTAAGGTTTGTGTTGGTAGAATCGCGGTTTAGGTTTAGGCTTAGGGTCAGGATTGCATTTTGGATCTGAATCGCGGGTATTTAGGCTTTGAGTTAGTGTTCAAATTGACGATTTAGTGTTAGGGTTTGAATCGAGCACATTGAGGGTTAGAGTTATGGTTAAAATTAAGTGCATTTACGGTTAGGGTTAGGGTTAGGGTTAGGGTCAGGGTTAAAATCGAGAGCATTTAAGGATAGTGCTAGGGTTAGAGTTAGGTTTAGCGTTCGCTTTCGTAGAATCGAGGGTTAGGCTTAAGGTCAAACTTAGGCTTAGGGTTAGGATGAGAATCAGGCACATTTTTAGTGTTCTAGTTTTCGTCACGGTATGGCTTAGAGTGCATTTAGGGGTAGGGGTATGAGTAGAGTTAGGATTAGGGTTAAGGTTTGTGTTGGTCGAATCGAGGTTTAGGGTTAGGCTTAGGGTCAGGAGAGCATTTTGGGTCATAATTCAGAGCATTTAAGCTTAGGGTTAGTGTTGAAATTGATGATTTAGTTTTAGCGTTAGTATCAAGCACATTTAGGGAAAGAGTTATGATTAGAATTCAGTGCATTAAGGGTTAGGGTTACGCTTAGGGTTAGGGGGTTAAGTTTAGGTTTTGGGTCAGAGTTAGAATCGAGAGCATTTAAGGATAGTGCTAAGGTTAGAGTTAGGTTTAGGGTTAGCTTTCGTAGAATAGAGGGTTAGGCTTAGGGTTAGGCTTAGGGTGAGGGTTAGGGTTAGAATCAAGCACAGTTTTAGTGTTAGCGTTAGGGTGAGGGTTAGGGTTAAAGTGCTTTTAGGGCTAGTGGTAGGGGTTGGGTTCGGATTAGGGTTAAGGTTGGTGTTGGGAGAATCACGGTTTAGGTTTAGGCTTAGGGTCAGGATTGCATTTTGGATCTGAATCGCGTGTATTTAGGCTTTGGGTTAGTGTTCAAATTGATGATTTAGTGTTAGGGTTTGAATCGAGCACATTTAGGATTATTGTTATGGTTCGAATTCAGTGAATTTAGGGTTAGGGTTAGGGTTAGGGTTAGAGTTAGGGTAAGGGTTAGGGTCAGGGTTAAAATCGAGAGCATTTAAGGATAGTGCTAGGGTTAGAGTTAGGTTTAGCGTTCGCTTTCGTAGAATCGAGGGTTAGGCTTAAGGTTAGGCTTCGGCTTCGGCTTAGGGTTAGAATCAGGCGCATTTTTAGTGTTGTGGTTTTCGTCAGGGTACGGCTTAGAGTGCATTTAGGGGTAGGGGTATGAGTAGAGTTAGGATTAGGGTTAAGGTTTGTGTTGGTAGAATCGAGGTTTAGGGTTAGGCTTAGGGTCAGGAATGGCTTTTGGGTTAGAATCCAGTGCATTTAGGCTTAGGGATAGTGTTGAAATTGACGATTTAGTGTTAGGGTTAGAATCGAGCACATTAGGGTTATAGTTGGTTAGAATACAGTGCATTTAGGGTTAGGATTAGGGTTAGGGTTTGTGTTTTTAGAATCGAAGTTTAGGGTTAGGCTTAGGGACAGGATTGCCTTTTGGGTTAGAATCGAGTGCATTTAGGGTTAGGGTTTGTGTTGAGATTGACGATTTAGTGTTAGGCTTAGAATCAAGCACATGAGGGTTAGAGTTATGGTTAGAATCCACTACATTTAGGCTTAGGGTTAGGGTTAGGGTTATTAGGGTCAGAATTAGAATCGAGAGCATTTAAGGATAGTTTTAGGGTTAGAGTTAGGTATAGGGATAGCTTTCGTAGAATCGAGCGTTAGGCTTAGGGTTAGGTTTAGGGTGAGGGTTAGGGTTAGAATCAAGCACAGTTTTAGTGTTAGGTCTTGGGTTAGGGTTAGGGTTGGAGTGCATATAGAGGTAGGGATAGGAGTAGGGTTAGGATTAGGGTTAGGGTTTGTGTTTGTAGAATCGAGGTTTTGGGTTAGGCTTAGGGTCAGGAGAGCATTTGGGGTCATAATTCAGAGCATTTAGGCTTAGGGTAAGTGTTGAAATTGATGATTTAGTTTTAGCGTTAGAATCAAGCACATTTAGGGATAGAGTTATGATTAGAATTCAGTGCATATAGGGTTAGGGTTAGTGTTAGGGTTAGAGTTAGGTTTAGGGTTGGGTTTAGGGTGAGGCTTAGAATCGAGAACATTTAAGGATTGTGCTAGGGTTAGAGTTAGGTATAGGGCTAGCTTTCGTAGAATCGAGCGTTAGGCTTAGGGTTAGGTTTAGGGTGAGGGTTAGGGTTAGAATCAAGCACAGTTTTAGTGTTAGCGTTAGGGTGAGGTTTAGGGTTAAAGTGCTTTTAGGGCTAGTGGTAGGGGTAGGGTTAGGATTAGGGTTAAGGTTGGTTTTGGTAGAATCACGGTTTAGGTTTAGCCTTAGGGTCAGGATTGCATTTTGGATCTGAATCGCGTGTATTTAGGCTTTGGGTTAGTGTTCAAATTGACGATTACTGTTTAGGTTTGAATCGAGCACATTGAGGGTTAGAGTTATGGTTAAAATTAAGTGCATTTAGGGTTAGGGTTAGGGTTAGGGTTAGGGTCAGCGTTAAAATCGTGAGCATTTAAGGATAGTGCTAGGGTTAGAGTTAGGTTTAGCGTTCGCTTTCGTAGAATCGAGGGTTAGGCTTAAGGTTAGGCTTAGGCTTAGGGTTAGGGTTAGAATCAGGAGCATTTTTAGTGTTGTGGTTTTCGTCCGGGTATGGCTTAGAGTGTATTTAGGGGTAGGGGTATGAGTAGAGTTAGGATTAGGGTTAAGGTTTGTGTTGCTAGAATCGAGGTTTAGGGTTAGGCTTAGGGTCAGGAATGGCTTTTGGGTTAGAATCCAGTGCATTTAGCGTTAGCCTTAGTGTTGAGATGGACGATTTAGTGTTATGGTTATAATCGAGCACATTAGTGTTAGAGTTATATTTAGAATCCAGTGCATTTAGGGTTAGGCTTAGGGTTAGGGTTAGGGTTATGTTCAGGGTGAGGGTTAGAATCGAGTGCATTTAAGGATAATGTTAGGGTTAGAGTTAGGTATAGGGTTAGCTTTCATAGAATCGAGGGTCAGTGTTCAGGTTAGAGTTAGGGTAAGGATTAGGGTTAGAATCAAGTGCATTTTTAGTGTTAGTGTTGGGGTTAGGGTTAGGGTTTGAGTGCATTTAGGGGTAGGGGAGCAGTTGGGTTAGGATTAGGGTAAGGGTTTGTGTTGGTTGAATCGAGGTTTTGGGTTAGGCTTAGGGTCAGGAGAGCATTTTGGGTCATAATTCAGAGCATTTAGGCTTAGGGTTAGTGTTGAAATTGATGATATAGTTTTAGCGTTAGAATCAAGCACATTTAGGGAAAGAGTTATGATTAGAATTCAGTGCATTTAGGGTTAGGGATCGGCTTAGGCTTAGGGTTAGGGTTAGGTTTAGGGTCAGGGTTAGAATCGACAGCTTTTAAGGATAGTGTTAGGGTTAGAGTTAGGTTTAGGGTTAGCTTTCGTAGAATCGAGGGTTAGGCTTAGGGTTAGGCTTAGGGTGAGGGTTAGGGTTAGAATCAAGCACAGTTTTAGTGTTAGCGTTAGGGTGAGGGTTGGGGTTAAAGTGCTTTTAGGGCTAGTGGTAGGGGTAGGATTCGGATTAGGGTTAAGGTTTGTGTAACTAAAATCGAAGTTTAGGTTTAAGCTTAGGGTCAATATTGCATTTTGGATCTGAATCGCGTGTATTTAGGCTTTGGGTTAGTGTTGAAATTGACGAATTAGTGTTAGGGTTTGAATCGAGCACATTTAGGGTTAGAGTTATGGTTAGAATTCAGTGCATTTAGGGTTAGGGTTAGGGTTAGGGTTAGGGTCAGGGTTAAAATCGAGAGCATTTAAGGATAGTGCTAGGGTTAGAGTTAGGTTTAGCGTTCGCTTTCGGAGAATTGAGTGTTCTGCTTAAGGGTAGGCTTAGGCTTAGGCTTAGGGTTAGAATCAGGCGCATTTTTCGTGTTGTGCTTTTCGTCAGGGTATGGCTTAGAGTGCATTTAGGGGTAGGGGTATGAGTAGAGTTAGGATTAGGTTTAAGGTTTGTGTTGGTAGAATCGAGGTTTAGGGTTAGGCTTAGGGTCAGGAATGGCTTTTAGGTTAGAATCCAGTGCATTTAGGCTTAGGGATAGTGTGGAAATTCACGATTTAGTGTTAGGGTCCGAATCGAACACATTAGGGTTATAGTTATGGTTAGAATACAGTGCATTTAGGGTTAGGATTAGGGTTAGGGTTTGTGTTTTTAGAATCGAAGTTTAGGGTTAGGCTTAGGGACAGGATTGCCTTTTGGTTTAGAATCGAGTGCATTTAGGGTTAGGGTTAGTGTTGAGATTGACGATTTAGTGTTAGGCTTAGAATCAAGCACATGAGGGTTAGAGTTATGGTTAGAATCCACTGCATTTAGGCTTAGGGTTAGGGTTAGTGTTATTAGGGTCAGTCTTAGAATCGAGAGCATTTAAGGATAGTTTTAGGGTTAGAGTTAGGTTGAGGGTTAGGTTTCGTAGAATTGAGGGTTAGGGTTAGGATTAGGGTTAGAATCAAGCGCATTTTTAGTGTTAGTGGTTGGGTTAGGGTTAGGGTTAGAGTGCATATAGAGGTAGGGATAGGAGTAGGGTTAGGATTAGGGTTTGAGTTTGTGTTGGTAGAATCGAGGTTTAGGGTTAGGCTCAGGGTCAGGATTGCCTTTTGGCTTAGAGTCGAGTGCATTTAGGGTTGGGCTTAGTGTTGAGATTGACGAATGACTGTTAGGGTTACAATCGAGCACATTAAGGTTAGAGTTATGGTTAGAATCCAGAGCATTTAGAGTTAGGATTAGGGTTAGGGTTAGGGTTATGTTCAAGGTGAGGGTTAGAATCGAGTGCATTTAAGGATAGTGTTAGGGGTAGAGTTATGTAGAAGGTTGGCTTTCGTAGATTCGAGGGATAGGGTTAGGGTTAGGGTCAGGATTGCCTTTTGGGTTAGAAGCGAGTGCATTTAGGGTTAGGGTTAGTGTTGAGATTGGCGATTTAGAGTTAGTGTTAGAATCAAGCACATTAGGATTAGAGGTAATGTTGGAATCCAGTGTATTTAGGGTTAGGATTAGGGTTAGGGTTAGGGTTATGTTCAGGGTGAGGGTTAGAATCGAGTGCATTTAAGGATAATGTTAAGGTTAGAGTTAGGTATAGGGTTAGCTTTCGTAGAATCGATGGTTAGTGTTAGGGTTAGGGTTAGGGTTAGGATTAGGGTTAAAATCAAGCGCATTTTTAGTGTTAGGGTTGGGGTTAGGGTTAGGGTTTGAGTGCATTTAGGGGTACGGGAGGAGTGTGTTAGTATTAGGGTTAGGGTTTGTGTTGGTAGAATCGAGGTTTAGGGTTAGGCTTAGTGTCAGGATTGCCTTTTGGGTTAGAGTCGAGTGCATTTAGCATTAGGCTTAGTGTTGAGATTGACGATTTATTGTTACGTATATAATCGAGCACATTAGTGTTAGAGTTATGGTTAGAATCCAGTGCATTTAGGGTTAGGATTAGGGTTAGGGTTAGGGTTATGTTCAGGGTGAGGGTTAGAATCGAATGCATTTAAGGATAGTGTTAGTGTTAGAGTTAGGTATAGGGTTAGCTTTCATAGAATCGAGGGTTAGTGTTCGGGTTAGAGTTAGGGTAAGGATTAGGGTTAGAATCAAGTGCATTTTTCGTGTTAGGGTTGGGGTTAGGGTTAGGGTTTTAGTGCATTTAGGGGTAGGGGAGGAGTTGGGTTAGGATTAGGGTTAGGGTTTGTGTTGGTTGAATCGAGGTTTTGGGTTAGGCTTAGGGTCAGGAGAGCATTTTGGCTCATAATTCAGAGGATTTAGGCTTAGGGTTAGTGTTGAAATTGATGGTATAGTTTTAGCGTTAGAATCAA
Source organism: Notamacropus eugenii (assembly GCF_028372415.1). Classification (NCBI taxonomy): domain Eukaryota; kingdom Metazoa; phylum Chordata; class Mammalia; order Diprotodontia; family Macropodidae; genus Notamacropus; species Notamacropus eugenii. Next base: position 640,152 of record NC_092873.1, read on the forward strand.
GCACATTTAGGGAAAGAGTCACGATTAGAATTCAGTGCATTTAGGGTTAGGGTTAGACTTAGGGTTAGGGCTAGGGTTAGGGTTAGGGTCAGGGTTAGAATCGAGAGCTTTTTAGGATAGTGCTAGTGTTAGAGTTAGGTTTAGGGTTAGCTTTCGTAGAATCGAGGGTTAGGCTTAGGCTTAGGCTTAGGGTGAGGGTTAGGGTTAGAATCAAGCACAGTTTTAGTGTTAGCGTTAGGGTGATGGTTAGGGTTAAAGTGCTTTTAGGGCTAGTGGTAGGGGTAGGGTTCGGATTAGGGTTAAGGTTTGTGTTGGTAGAATCGAGGTTTAGATTTAGGCTTAGGGTCAGGATAGCATTTTGGATCTGAATCGCGTGTATTTAGGCTTTGGGTTAGTGTTCAAATTGACGATTTAGTGTTAGGGTTTGATTTGAGCACATTGAGGGTTAGAGTTATGGTTAGAATTCAGTGCGTTTAGGGTTAGGGTTAGGGTTAGGGTCAGGGTTAAAATCGAGAGCATTTAAGGATAGTGCTAGGGTTAGAGTTAGGTTTAGCGTTCGCTTTCGTAGAATCGAGGGTTAGGCTTAAGGTTAGGCTTAGGCTTAGGGTTAGGGTTAGAATCAGGCGTTTTATTAGTGTTGTGGTTTTCGTCAGGGTATGGCTTAGAGTGCATTTAGGGGTAGGGGTATGAGTAGAGTTAGGATTAGGGTTAAGGTTTGTGTTGGTAGAATCGAGGTTTAGGGTTAGGCTTAGGGTCAGGAATGGCTTTTGGGTTAGAATCCAGTGCATTTAGGCTTAGGGATAGTGTTGAAATTGACGATTTAGTGTTAGGGTTAGAATCGAGCACATTAGGGTTATAGTTATGGTTAGAATGCAGTGCATTTAGTGTTAGCATTAGGGTTAGGGTTTGTGTTTTTAGAATGGAAGTTAAGGGTTAGACTTAGGGACAGGATTGCCTTTTGGGTTAGAATCGAGTGCATTTAGGGTTAGGGTTAGTGTTGAGATTGAGGATTTAGTGTTAAGCTTAGAATCAAGCACATGAGGGTTAGAATTATGGTTAGAATCCACCGCATTTAGGCTTAGGGTTAGGCTTAGGTTTAGGGTTATTAGGGTCAGGATCAGAATCGGGAGAATTTAAGGATAGTTTTAGGGTTAGAGTTAGGTTTACGGGTAGGTTTCGTAGAATTGAGGTTAGGGTTAGGGTTAAGGTTAGGGTTAGAATCAAGCGCATTTTTCGTGTTAGGGGTTGGGTTAGGGTTAGGGTTAGAGTGCATATAGAGGTAGGGATAGTAGTAGGGTTAGGATTAGGGTTAGGGTTTGTGTGGGTAGAATCGAGGTTTAGGGTTAAGCTTAGGGTCAGGATTGCCTTTTGTGTTAGAGTCGAGTGCATTTAGCGTTAGGCTTAGTGTTGAGATTGACGATGTAGTGTTACGGTTATGATCGAGCACATTAGTATTGGAATTATGGATAGAAGGCAGTGCATTTAGGTTTAGGATTAGGGTTAGGGTTAGGGTTATGTTCAGGGTGCGGGTTAGAATCCAGTGCATTTAAGAATAGGGTTAGGGTTAGAGTTAGGTTTAGGGTTAGCTTGAGTAGAATCGAGGGTTAGGCTTCGGGTTAGGGTTAGCGTTAGGGTTAGGGTTAGAATCAGGCGCATTTTTAGTGTTCTGATTTTCGTTAGGGTATGGCTTAGAATGCATATAGAGGTAGGGATAGGAGTAGGGTTAAGATTAGGGTTAGGGTTTGTGTTGGTAGAATCGAGGTTTAGGGTTAGGCTTAGGGTCAGGATTGCCTTTTGGGTTACAATCGAGTTCATTTAGGGTCAGGCTTAGTGTTGAGATTGACGATTGCGTGTTAAGGATTATAATCGAGCACATTAGGGTTATAGTTATGATTAGAATCCAGTGCATTTAGAGTTAGGATTAGGGTTAGGGTTAGGGTTATGTTCAGGGTGCGGGTTAGAATCGAGTGCATTTAAGGATAGGGTTAGTGTTAGAGTTAGGTTTAGAGTTAGCTTGCGTAGAATCGAGGGTTAGGGTTAGGGTCAGGATTGCCTTTTGTGTTGGAAGCGAGTGCATTTAGGGTTAGGGTTAGTGTTGGGATTGACGGTTTAGAGTTAGTGTTAGAATCAAGCACATTAGGGTTAGATTTATGGTTAGAATCCAGCCCATTTAGGGTTTGGATTAGGGTTAGGGTTAGGGTTATGTTTAGGGTGAGGGTTAGAATCGAGTGCATTTAAGGATAGTGTTAGCGTTATAGTTAGGTATAGGATTAGCTTTCGTAGAATCGAGGGTCAGTGTTCGGTTAGAATTACGGTAAGGATTAGGGTTAGAATCAAGTGCATTTTTAGTGTTAGGGTTGGGGTTAGGGTTAGGGTTTGAGTGCATTTCAGGGTAGGGGAGGAGTTGGGTTAGGATTAGGGTTAGGGTTTGTGTTGGTAGAATCGAGGTTTTCGGTTAGGCTTAGTGTCAGGAGAGCATTTTGGGTCATAATTCAGAGCATTTAGGCTTAGGGTTAGTGTTGAAATTGATGATTTAGTTTTAGCGTTAGAATCAAGCACACTTAGGGAAAGAGTTATGATTAGAATTCAGTGCATTTAGGGTTAGGGTTAGGCTTAGGGTTAGGGTTAGGGTTAGGTTTAGGGTCAGGGTTAAAATGGAGAGCATTTAAGGATAGTGCTAGGGTTAGAATTAGGTTTAGGGTTAGCTTTGGTAGAATCGAGGGTTACGCTTAAGTTTAGGCTTAGGGTGAGGGTTAGGGTTAGAATCAAGCACAGTTTTAGTGTTAGCGTTTGGGTGAGGGTTAGGGTTAAAGTGCTTTGAGGGCTAGTGGTAGGGGTAGGGTTAGGATTAGGGTTAAGGTTGGTGTTGGTAGAATCCAGGTTTAGGTTTAGGCTTAGGGTCAGGATTGCATTTTGGATCACAATCGAGTGTATTTAGGCTTTGAGTTAGTGTTCAAATTGACGATTTAGTGTTAGGGTTTGAATCGAGCACATTGAGGGTTAGAGTTATGGTTAAAATTAAGTGCATTTAGGGTTAGGGTTAGGGTTAGGGTTAGGGTCAGCGTTAAAATCGAGAGCATTTAAGGATAGTGCTAGGGTTAGAGTTAGGTTTAGCGTTCGCTTTCGTAGAATTGAGGGTTAGGCTTAAGGGTAGGCTTAGGCTTAGGCTTAGGCTTAGGGTTAGAATCAGGCCCATTTTTAGTGTTAGGGTTGGGGTTAGGGTTAGGGTTTGAGTGCATTTCGGGGTAGGGGAGGAGTTGGGTTAGGATTAGGGTTAAGGTTTGTGTTGGTAGAATCGAGGTTTACGGTTAGGCTTAGGGTCAGGAATGGCTTTTGGGTTAGAATCCAGGGCATTTAGGCTTAGGGATAGTGTTGAAATTGACGATTTAGTGTTAGGGTCAGAATCGAACACATTAGGGTTATAGTTATGGTTAGAATACAGTGCATTTAGGGTTAGGATTAGGGCTGGGGTTTGTGTTTTTAGAATCGAAGTTTAGGGTTAGGCTTAGAGACAGGATTGCCTTATGGGTTAGAATCGAGTGCATTTATGGTTAGGGTTAGTGTTGAGATTGACGATTTAGTGTTAGGCTTAGAATCAAGCACATGAGGGTTAGAGTTATGGTTAGAATCCGCTGCATTTAGGCTTAGGGTTAGGGTTAGGGTTACTAAGGTCAGGATTAGAATCGAGAGCATTTAAGGATAGTTTTAGGGTTAGAGTTAGGTTTAGGGGTAGGTTTCGTAGAATTGAGGGTTAGGTTTAGGTTTAGGATTAAGTTTAGGTTTAGAATCAAGCGCATTTTTAGTGTCAGGGGTTGGGTTAGGGTTAGGGTCAGGGTTAGAATCGAGAGCTTTTTAGGATAGTGCTAGTGTTAGAGTTAGGTTTAGGGTTAGCTTTCGTAGAATCGAGGGTTAGGCTTAGGCTTAGGCTTAGGGTGAGGGTTAGGGTTAGAATCAAGCACAGTTTTAGTGTTAGCGTTAGGGTGATGGTTAGGGTTAAAGTGCTTTTAGGGCTAGTGGTAGGGGTAGGGTTCGGATTAGGGTTAAGGTTTGTGTTGGTAGAATCGAGGTTTAGATTTAGGCTTAGGGTCAGGATAGCATTTTGGATCTGAATCGCGTGTATTTAGGCTTTGGGTTAGTGTTCAAATTGACGATTTAGTGTTAGGGTTTGATTTGAGCACATTGAGGGTTAGAGTTATGGTTAGAATTCAGTGCGTTTAGGGTTAGGGTTAGGGTTAGGGTCAGGGTTAAAATCGAGAGCATTTAAGGATAGTGCTAGGGTTAGAGTTAGGTTTAGCATTCGCTTTCGTAGAATCGAGGGTTAGGCTTAAGGTTAGGCTTAGGCTTAGGGTTAGGGTTAGAATCAGGCGTTTTATTAGTGTTGTGGTTTTCGTCAGGGTATGGCTTAGAGTGCATTTAGGGGTAGGGGTATGAGTAGAGTTAGGATTAGGGTTAAGGTTTGTGTTGGTAGAATCGAGGTTTAGGGTTAGGCTTAGGGTCAGGAATGGCTTTTGGGTTAGAATCCAGTGCATTTAGGCTTAGGGATAGTGTTGAAATTGACGATTTAGTGTTAGGGTTAGAATCGAGCACATTAGGGTTATAGTTATGGTTAGAATGCAGTGCATTTAGTGTTAGCATTAGGGTTAGGGTTTGTGTTTTTAGAATGGAAGTTAAGGGTTAGACTTAGGGACAGGATTGCCTTTTGGGTTAGAATCGAGTGCATTTAGGGTTAGGGTTAGTGTTGAGATTGAGGATTTAGTGTTAAGCTTAGAATCAAGCACATGAGGGTTAGAATTATGGTTAGAATCCACCGCATTTAGGCTTAGGGTTAGGCTTAGGTTTAGGGTTATTAGGGTCAGGATCAGAATCGGGAGAATTTAAGGATAGTTTTAGGGTTAGAGTTAGGTTTACGGGTAGGTTTCGTAGAATTGAGGTTAGGGTTAGGGTTAAGGTTAGGGTTAGAATCAAGCGCATTTTTCGTGTTAGGGGTTGGGTTAGGGTTAGGGTTAGAGTGCATATAGAGGTAGGGATAGTAGTAGGGTTAGGATTAGGGTTAGGGTTTGTGTGGGTAGAATCGAGGTTTAGGGTTAAGCTTAGGGTCAGGATTGCCTTTTGTGTTAGAGTCGAGTGCATTTAGCGTTAGGCTTAGTGTTGAGATTGACGATGTAGTGTTACGGTTATGATCGAGCACATTAGTATTGGAATTATGGATAGAAGGCAGTGCATTTAGGTTTAGGATTAGGGTTAGGGTTAGGGTTATGTTCAGGGTGCGGGTTAGAATCCAGTGCATTTAAGAATAGGGTTAGGGTTAGAGTTAGGTTTAGGGTTAGCTTGAGTAGAATCGAGGGTTAGGCTTCGGGTTAGGGTTAGCGTTAGGGTTAGGGTTAGAATCAGGCGCATTTTTAGTGTTCTGATTTTCGTTAGGGTATGGCTTAGAATGCATATAGAGGTAGGGATAGGAGTAGGGTTAAGATTAGGGTTAGGGTTTGTGTTGGTAGAATCGAGGTTTAGGGTTAGGCTTAGGGTCAGGATTGCCTTTCGGGTTACAATCGAGTTCATTTAGGGTCAGGCTTAGTGTTGAGATTGACGATTGCGTGTTAAGGATTATAATCGAGCACATTAGGGTTATAGTTATGATTAGAATCCAGTGCATTTAGAGTTAGGATTAGGGTTAGGGTTAGGGTTATGTTCAGGGTGCGGGTTAGAATCGAGTGCACTTAAGGATAGGGTTAGTGTTAGAGTTAGGTTTAGAGTTAGCTTGCGTAGAATCGAGGGTTAGGGTTAGGGTCAGGATTGCCTTTTGTGTTGGAAGCGAGTGCATTTAGGGTTAGGGTTAGTGTTGGGATTGACGGTTTAGAGTTAGTGTTAGAATCAAGCACATTAGGGTTAGATTTATGGTTAGAATCCAGCCCATTTAGGGTTTGGATTAGGGTTAGGGTTAGGGTTATGTTTAGGGTGAGGGTTAGAATCGAGTGCATTTAAGGATAGTGTTAGCGTTATAGTTAGGTATAGGATTAGCTTTCGTAGAATCGAGGGTCAGTGTTCGGTTAGAATTACGGTAAGGATTAGGGTTAGAATCAAGTGCATTTTTAGTGTTAGGGTTGGGGTTAGGGTTAGGGTTTGAGTGCATTTCAGGGTAGGGGAGGAGTTGGGTTAGGATTAGGGTTAGGGTTTGTGTTGGTAGAATCGAGGTTTTCGGTTAGGCTTAGTGTCAGGAGAGCATTTTGGGTCATAATTCAGAGCATTTAGGCTTAGGGTTAGTGTTGAAATTGATGATTTAGTTTTAGCGTTAGAATCAAGCACACTTAGGGAAAGAGTTATGATTAGAATTCAGTGCATTTAGGGTTAGGGTTAGGCTTAGGGTTAGGGTTAGGGTTAGGTTTAGGGTCAGGGTTAAAATGGAGAGCATTTAAGGATAGTGCTAGGGTTAGAATTAGGTTTAGGGTTAGCTTTGGTAGAATCGAGGGTTACGCTTAAGTTTAGGCTTAGGGTGAGGGTTAGGGTTAGAATCAAGCACAGTTTTAGTGTTAGCGTTTGGGTGAGGGTTAGGGTTAAAGTGCTTTGAGGGCTAGTGGTAGGGGTAGGGTTAGGATTAGGGTTAAGGTTGGTGTTGGTAGAATCCAGGTTTAGGTTTAGGCTTAGGGTCAGGATTGCATTTTGGATCACAATCGAGTGTATTTAGGCTTTGAGTTAGTGTTCAAATTGACGATTTAGTGTTAGGGTTTGAATCGAGCACATTGAGGGTTAGAGTTATGGTTAAAATTAAGTGCATTTAGGGTTAGGGTTAGGGTTAGGGTTAGGGTCAGCGTTAAAATCGAGAGCATTTAAGGATAGTGCTAGGGTTAGAGTTAGGTTTAGCGTTCGCTTTCGTAGAATTGAGGGTTAGGCTTAAGGGTAGGCTTAGGCTTAGGCTTAGGCTTAGGGTTAGAATCAGGCCCATTTTTAGTGTTAGGGTTGGGGTTAGGGTTAGGGTTTGAGTGCATTTCGGGGTAGGGGAGGAGTTGGGTTAGGATTAGGGTTAAGGTTTGTGTTGGTAGAATCGAGGTTTACGGTTAGGCTTAGGGTCAGGAATGGCTTTTGGGTTAGAATCCAGGGCATTTAGGCTTAGGGATAGTGTTGAAATTGACGATTTAGTGTTAGGGTCAGAATCGAACACATTAGGGTTATAGTTATGGTTAGAATACAGTGCATTTAGGGTTAGGATTAGGGCTGGGGTTTGTGTTTTTAGAATCGAAGTTTAGGGTTAGGCTTAGAGACAGGATTGCCTTATGGGTTAGAATCGAGTGCATTTATGGTTAGGGTTAGTGTTGAGATTGACGATTTAGTGTTAGGCTTAGAATCAAGCACATGAGGGTTAGAGTTATGGTTAGAATCCGCTGCATTTAGGCTTAGGGTTAGGGTTAGGGTTACTAAGGTCAGGATTAGAATCGAGAGCATTTAAGGATAGTTTTAGGGTTAGAGTTAGGTTTAGGGGTAGGTTTCGTAGAATTGAGGGTTAGGTTTAGGTTTAGGATTAAGTTTAGGTTTAGAATCAAGCGCATTTTTAGTGTCAGGGGTTGGGTTAGGGTTAGGGTCAGGGTTAGAATCGAGAGCTTTTTAGGATAGTGCTAGTGTTAGAGTTAGGTTTAGGGTTAGCTTTCGTAGAATCGAGGGTTAGGCTTAGGCTTAGGCTTAGGGTGAGGGTTAGGGTTAGAATCAAGCACAGTTTTAGTGTTAGCGTTAGGGTGATGGTTAGGGTTAAAGTGCTTTTAGGGCTAGTGGTAGGGGTAGGGTTCGGATTAGGGTTAAGGTTTGTGTTGGTAGAATCGAGGTTTAGATTTAGGCTTAGGGTCAGGATAGCATTTTGGATCTGAATCGCGTGTATTTAGGCTTTGGGTTAGTGTTCAAATTGACGATTTAGTGTTAGGGTTTGATTTGAGCACATTGAGGGTTAGAGTTATGGTTAGAATTCAGTGCGTTTAGGGTTAGGGTTAGGGTTAGGGTCAGGGTTAAAATCGAGAGCATTTAAGGATAGTGCTAGGGTTAGAGTTAGGTTTAGCATTCGCTTTCGTAGAATCGAGGGTTAGGCTTAAGGTTAGGCTTAGGCTTAGGGTTAGGGTTAGAATCAGGCGTTTTATTAGTGTTGTGGTTTTCGTCAGGGTATGGCTTAGAGTGCATTTAGGGGTAGGGGTATGAGTAGAGTTAGGATTAGGGTTAAGGTTTGTGTTGGTAGAATCGAGGTTTAGGGTTAGGCTTAGGGTCAGGAATGGCTTTTGGGTTAGAATCCAGTGCATTTAGGCTTAGGGATAGTGTTGAAATTGACGATTTAGTGTTAGGGTTAGAATCGAGCACATTAGGGTTATAGTTATGGTTAGAATGCAGTGCATTTAGTGTTAGCATTAGGGTTAGGGTTTGTGTTTTTAGAATGGAAGTTAAGGGTTAGACTTAGGGACAGGATTGCCTTTTGGGTTAGAATCGAGTGCATTTAGGGTTAGGGTTAGTGTTGAGATTGAGGATTTAGTGTTAAGCTTAGAATCAAGCACATGAGGGTTAGAATTATGGTTAGAATCCACCGCATTTAGGCTTAGGGTTAGGCTTAGGTTTAGGGTTATTAGGGTCAGGATCAGAATCGGGAGAATTTAAGGATAGTTTTAGGGTTAGAGTTAGGTTTACGGGTAGGTTTCGTAGAATTGAGGTTAGGGTTAGGGTTAAGGTTAGGGTTAGAATCAAGCGCATTTTTCGTGTTAGGGGTTGGGTTAGGGTTAGGGTTAGAGTGCATATAGAGGTAGGGATAGTAGTAGGGTTAGGATTAGGGTTAGGGTTTGTGTGGGTAGAATCGAGGTTTAGGGTTAAGCTTAGGGTCAGGATTGCCTTTTGTGTTAGAGTCGAGTGCATTTAGCGTTAGGCTTAGTGTTGAGATTGACGATGTAGTGTTACGGTTATGATCGAGCACATTAGTATTGGAATTATGGATAGAAGGCAGTGCATTTAGGTTTAGGATTAGGGTTAGGGTTAGGGTTATGTTCAGGGTGCGGGTTAGAATCCAGTGCATTTAAGAATAGGGTTAGGGTTAGAGTTAGGTTTAGGGTTAGCTTGAGTAGAATCGAGGGTTAGGCTTCGGGTTAGGGTTAGCGTTAGGGTTAGGGTTAGAATCAGGCGCATTTTTAGTGTTCTGATTTTCGTTAGGGTATGGCTTAGAATGCATATAGAGGTAGGGATAGGAGTAGGGTTAAGATTAGGGTTAGGGTTTGTGTTGGTAGAATCGAGGTTTAGGGTTAGGCTTAGGGTCAGGATTGCCTTTTGGGTTACAATCGAGTTCATTTAGGGTCAGGCTTAGTGTTGAGATTGACGATTGCGTGTTAAGGATTATAATCGAGCACATTAGGGTTATAGTTATGATTAGAATCCAGTGCATTTAGAGTTAGGATTAGGGTTAGGGTTAGGGTTATGTTCAGGGTGCGGGTTAGAATCGAGTGCATTTAAGGATAGGGTTAGTGTTAGAGTTAGGTTTAGAGTTAGCTTGCGTAGAATCGAGGGTTAGGGTTAGGGTCAGGATTGCCTTTTGTGTTGGAAGCGAGTGCATTTAGGGTTAGGGTTAGTGTTGGGATTGACGGTTTAGAGTTAGTGTTAGAATCAAGCACATTAGGGTTAGATTTATGGTTAGAATCCAGCCCATTTAGGGTTTGGATTAGGGTTAGGGTTAGGGTTATGTTTAGGGTGAGGGTTAGAATCGAGTGCATTTAAGGATAGTGTTAGCGTTATAGTTAGGTATAGGATTAGCTTTCGTAGAATCGAGGGTCAGTGTTCGGTTAGAATTACGGTAAGGATTAGGGTTAGAATCAAGTGCATTTTTAGTGTTAGGGTTGGGGTTAGGGTTAGGGTTTGAGTGCATTTCAGGGTAGGGGAGGAGTTGGGTTAGGATTAGGGTTAGGGTTTGTGTTGGTAGAATCGAGGTTTTCGGTTAGGCTTAGTGTCAGGAGAGCATTTTGGGTCATAATTCAGAGCATTTAGGCTTAGGGTTAGTGTTGAAATTGATGATTTAGTTTTAGCGTTAGAATCAAGCACACTTAGGGAAAGAGTTATGATTAGAATTCAGTGCATTTAGGGTTAGGGTTAGGCTTAGGGTTAGGGTTAGGGTTAGGTTTAGGGTCAGGGTTAAAATGGAGAGCATTTAAGGATAGTGCTAGGGTTAGAATTAGGTTTAGGGTTAGCTTTGGTAGAATCGAGGGTTACGCTTAAGTTTAGGCTTAGGGTGAGGGTTAGGGTTAGAATCAAGCACAGTTTTAGTGTTAGCGTTTGGGTGAGGGTTAGGGTTAAAGTGCTTTGAGGGCTAGTGGTAGGGGTAGGGTTAGGATTAGGGTTAAGGTTGGTGTTGGTAGAATCCAGGTTTAGGTTTAGGCTTAGGGTCAGGATTGCATTTTGGATCACAATCGAGTGTATTTAGGCTTTGAGTTAGTGTTCAAATTGAGGATTTAGTGTTAGGGTTTGAATCGAGCACATTGAGGGTTAGAGTTATGGTTAAAATTAAGTGCATTTAGGGTTAGGGTTAGGGTTAGGGTTAGGGTCAGCGTTAAAATCGAGAGCATTTAAGGATAGTGCTAGGGTTAGAGTTAGGTTTAGCGTTCGCTTTCGTAGAATTGAGGGTTAGGCTTAAGGGTAGGCTTAGGCTTAGGCTTAGGCTTAGGGTTAGAATCAGGCCCATTTTTAGTGTTAGGGTTGGGGTTAGGGTTAGGGTTTGAGTGCATTTCGGGGTAGGGGAGGAGTTGGGTTAGGATTAGGGTTAAGGTTTGTGTTGGTAGAATCGAGGTTTACGGTTAGGCTTAGGGTCAGGAATGGCTTTTGGGTTAGAATCCAGGGCATTTAGGCTTAGGGATAGTGTTGAAATTGACGATTTAGTGTTAGGGTCAGAATCGAACACATTAGGGTTATAGTTATGGTTAGAATACAGTGCATTTAGGGTTAGGATTAGGGCTGGGGTTTGTGTTTTTAGAATCGAAGTTTAGGGTTAGGCTTAGAGACAGGATTGCCTTATGGGTTAGAATCGAGTGCATTTATGGTTAGGGTTAGTGTTGAGATTGACGATTTAGTGTTAGGCTTAGAATCAAGCACATGAGGGTTAGAGTTATGGTTAGAATCCGCTGCATTTAGGCTTAGGGTTAGGGTTAGGGTTACTAAGGTCAGGATTAGAATCGAGAGCATTTAAGGATAGTTTTAGGGTTAGAGTTAGGTTTAGGGGTAGGTTTCGTAGAATTGAGGGTTAGGTTTAGGTTTAGGATTAAGTTTAGGTTTAGAATCAAGCGCATTTTTAGTGTCAGGGGTTGGGTTAGGGTTAGGGTCAGGGTTAGAATCGAGAGCTTTTTAGGATAGTGCTAGTGTTAGAGTTAGGTTTAGGGTTAGCTTTCGTAGAATCGAGGGTTAGGCTTAGGCTTAGGCTTAGGGTGAGGGTTAGGGTTAGAATCAAGCACAGTTTTAGTGTTAGCGTTAGGGTGATGGTTAGGGTTAAAGTGCTTTTAGGGCTAGTGGTAGGGGTAGGGTTCGGATTAGGGTTAAGGTTTGTGTTGGTAGAATCGAGGTTTAGATTTAGGCTTAGGGTCAGGATAGCATTTTGGATCTGAATCGCGTGTATTTAGGCTTTGGGTTAGTGTTCAAATTGACGATTTAGTGTTAGGGTTTGATTTGAGCACATTGAGGGTTAGAGTTATGGTTAGAATTCAGTGCGTTTAGGGTTAGGGTTAGGGTTAGGGTCAGGGTTAAAATCGAGAGCATTTAAGGATAGTGCTAGGGTTAGAGTTAGGTTTAGGGTTAGCTTTGGTAGAATCGAGGGTTACGCTTAAGTTTAGGCTTAGGGTGAGGGTTAGGGTTAGAATCAAGCACAGTTTTAGTGTTAGCGTTTGGGTGAGGGTTAGGGTTAAAGTGCTTTGAGGGCTAGTGGTAGGGGTAGGGTTAGGATTAGGGTTAAGGTTGGTGTTGGTAGAATCCAGGTTTAGGTTTAGGCTTAGGGTCAGGATTGCATTTTGGATCACAATCGAGTGTATTTAGGCTTTGAGTTAGTGTTCAAATTGACGATTTAGTGTTAGGGTTTGAATCGAGCACATTGAGGGTTAGAGTTATGGTTAAAATTAAGTGCATTTAGGGTTAGGGTTAGGGTTAGGGTTAGGGTCAGCGTTAAAATCGAGAGCATTTAAGGATAGTGCTAGGGTTAGTGTTAGGTTTAGCGTTCGCTTTCGTAGAATTGAGGGTTAGGCTTAAGGGTAGGCTTAGGCTTAGGCTTAGGCTTAGGGTTAGAATCAGGCGCATTTTTAGTGTTAGGGTTGGGGTTAGGGTTAGGGTTTGAGTGCATTTCGGGGTAGGGGAGGAGTTGGGTTAGGATTAGGGTTAAGGTTTGTGTTGGTAGAATCGAGGTTTACGGTTAGGCTTAGGGTCAGGAATGGCTTTTGGGTTAGAATCCAGGGCATTTAGGCTTAGGGATAGTGTTGAAATTGACGATTTAGTGTTAGGGTCAGAATCGAACACATTAGGGTTATAGTTATGGTTAGAATACAGTGCATTTAGGGTTAGGATTAGGGTTGGGGTTTGTGTTTTTAGAATCGAAGTTTAGGGTTAGGCTTAGGGACAGGATTGCCTTATGGGTTAGAATCGAGTGCATTTATGGTTAGGGTTAGTGTTGAGATTGACGATTTAGTGTTAGGCTTAGAATCAAGCACATGAGGGTTAGAGTTATGGTTAGAATCCGCTGCATTTAGGCTTAGGGTTAGGGTTAGGGTTACTAAGGTCAGGATTAGAATCGAGAGCATTTAAGGATAGTTTTAGGGTTAGAGTTAGGTTTAGGGCGAGGTTTCGTAGAATTGAGGGTTAGGCTTAGGGTTAGGGTTAGAATCAAGTGCATTTTTAGTGTTAGGGTTGGGGTTAGGGTTAGGGTTTGAGTGCATTTCAGGGTAGGGGAGGAGTTGGGTTAGGATTAGGGTTAGGGTTTGTGTTGGTAGAATCGAGGTTTTCGGTTAGGGTTAGGGTCAGGAGAGCATTTTGGGTCATAATTCAGAGGATTTAGGCTTAGGGTTAGTGTTGAAATTGATGATTTAGTTTTAGCGTTAGAATCAAGCACACTTAGGGAAAGAGTTATGATTAGAATTCAGTGCATTTAGGGTTAGGGTTAGGCTTAGGGTGAGGGTTAGGGTTAGGTTTAGGGTCAGGGTTAGAATCGAGAGCATTTAAGGATAGTGCTAGGGTTAGAGTTAGGTTTAGGGTTAGCTTTCGTAGAATCGAGGGTCAGGCTTAAGGTTAGGCTTAGGGTGAGGGCTAGGGTTAGAATCAAGCAGAGTTTTAGTGTTAGAGTTTCGGTGAGAGTTAGGGTTAAAGTGCTTTTAGGGCTAGTGGTAGAGGTAGGGTTAGGATTAGGGTAAAGGTTTGTGTTGGTAGAATCGAGGTTTTGGTTTAGGCTTAGGGTCAGGAATGGCTTTTGGGTTATAATCCAGTGCATGTAGGCTTAGGGATAGTGTTGAAATTGACGATTTAGTGTTAGGGTTAGAATCGAGCACATTAGGCTTATAGTTATGGTTAGAATACAGTGCATTTAGGCTTAGGATTAGGGTTAGGGTTTGTGTTGGTAGAATCGAAGTTTAGGGTTAGGCTTAGGGACAGGATTGCCTTTTGGGTTAGAATCGAGTGCATTTAGGGTTACGGTTAGTGTTGAGATTGACGATTTAGTGTTAGGCTTAGAATCAAGCACATGAAGGTTAGAGTTATGGGTAGAATCCACTGCATTTAGGTTTAGGGTTAGGGTTAGTGTTATTAGGGTCAGGATTAGAATCAATAGCATTTAAGGATAGTTTTAGGGTTAGAGTTAGGTTTAGGGGTAGGTTTCGTAGAATTGAGGGTTAGGGTTAGGGTTAGGTTTAGAATCAAGCGCATTTTTAGTATTAGGGTTGGGTTAGGGTTAGGGTTAGAGTGCAATTAGAGGTAAGGATAGGAGTAGGGTTAGGATTAGGGTTAGGGTTTGTGTTGGTAGAATCGAGGTTTAGGGTTAGGCTTCGGGTCAGGATTGCCTTTTGGGTTAGAGTCGAGTGCATTTACGGTTAGGCTTAGTGTAGAGATTGACGATTGAGTGTTAGGGTTATAATCGAGCACATTAGGGTTAGAGTTATCGTTAGAATCCAGAGCATTTAGAGTTAGGATTAGGGTTAGGGTTAGGGTTCTGTTCAAGGTGAGGGTTAGAATCGAGTGCATTTAAGGATAGTGTTAGGGGTAGAGTTATGTAGAAGGTTAGCTTTTGCACATTCGAGGGTTAGGGTTAGGGTTAGGGTCAGGATTGCCTTTTGTGTTAGAAGCGAGTGCATTTAGGGTTAGGGTTAGTGTTGAGATTGACGATTTACTGTTAGGCTTAGAATCAAGCACATCAGGGTTAGAGTTATGGTTAGAATGCACTGCATTTAGGCTTAGGGTGAGGGTTAGAGTTATTAGGGTCAGGATTAGAATCGAGAGCATTTAAGGGTAGTGTTAGGGGTAGAGTTATGTTTAGGATTAGGTTTCGTAGAATTGAGGGTTGGGGTTAGGGTTAGGGTTAGGGTTAGGGTTAGAATCAAGCGCATTTTTAGTGTTAGGGGTTGGGTTAGGGTTAGGGTTAGAGTGCATATAGAGGTAGGGATTGGAGTAGGGTTAGAATTAGGGTTAGGGTTTGTGTTGGTAGAATCGAGGTTTAGGGTTAGGCTTAGGGTCAGGATTGCCTTTTGGGTTAGAGTCGAGTGTATTTAGGGTTAGGCTTAGTGTTGAGATTGACGATTTAGTGTTAGGGTTATAATCGAGCACATTAGGGTTAGAGTTATGGTTAGAATCCAGTGCACATAGCGTTAGGATTAGGGTTAGGGTTAGGGTTATGTCCAGGGTGAGGGTTAGAATCGAATGCATATAAGGATAGTGTTAGAGATGGAGTTATGTATAAGGTTAGCTTTCGTAGAATCGAGGATTAGGGTTAGGGTCAGGATTGCCTTTTTTTGTTAGAAGCGAGTGCATTTAGGGTTAGGGTTAGTGTTGGGATTGACGGTTTAGAGTTAGTGTTAGAATTAAGCACATTAGAGTTAGATTTATGGTTAGAATCCAGCCCACTTAGGGTTTGGATTAGGGTTAGGGTTAGGGTTATGTTTAGGGTGAGGGTTAGAATCGAGTGCATTTAAGGATAGTGTTAGGGTTAGAGTTAGGTATAGGATTAGGTTTCGTAGAATCGAGGGTCAGTGTTCGGTTAGAGTTACGGTAAGGATTAGGGTTAGAATCAAGTGCATTTTTAGTGTTAGGGTTGGGGTTAGGGTTAGGGTTTGAGTGCATTTCAGGGTAGGGGAGGAGTTGGGTTAGGATTAGGGTTAGGGTTTGTGTTGGTAGAATCGAGGTTTTCGGTTAGGGTTAGGGTCAGGAGAGCATTTTGAGTCATAATTCAGAGGATTTAGGCTTAGGGTTAGTGTTGAAATTGATGATTTAGGTTTAGCGTTAGAATCAAGCACACTTAGGGAAAGAGTTATGATTAGAATTCAGTGCATTTAGGGTTAGGGTTAGGCTTAGGGTTAGGGTTAAGGTTAGGTTTAGGGTCAGGGTTAGAATCGAGAGCATTTAAGGATAGTGCTAGGGTTAGAGTTAGGTTTAGGGTTAGCTTTCGTAGAATCGAGGGTTAGGCTTAAGGTTAGGCTTAGGGTGAGGGCTAGGGTTAGAATCAAGCACAGATTTAGTGTTAGCGTTTCGGTGAGGGTTAGGGTTAAAGTGCTTTTAGGGCTAGTGGTAGAGGTAGGGTTAGGATTAGGGTAAAGGTTTGTGTTGGTAGAATCGAGGTTTAGGTTTAGGCTTAGGGTCAGGAATGGCTTTTGGGTTATAATCCAGTGCATGTAGGCTTAGGGATAGAGTTGAAATTGACGATTTAGTTTTAGGGTTAGAATCGAGCACATTAGGCTTATAGTTATGGTTAGAATACAGTGCATTTAGGCTTAGGATTAGGGTTAGGGTTTGTGTTGGTAGAATCGAAGTTTAGGGTTAGGCTTAGGGACTGGATTGCCTTTTGGGTTAGAATCGAGTGCATTTAGGGTTAGGGTTAGTGTTGAGATTGACGATTTAGTGTTAGGCTTAGAATCAAGCACATGAAGGTTAGAGTTATGGGTAGAATCCACTGCATTTAGGCTTAGGGTTAGGGTTAGGGTTATTAGCGTCAGGATTAGAATCGAGAGCATTTAAGGATAGTTTTAGGGTTAGACTTAGGTTTAGGGGTTGGTTTCGTAGAATTGAGGGTTAGGGTTAGGTTTAGGGTTAGAATCAAGCGCATTTTTAGTATTAGGGTTGGGTTAGGGTTAGGGTTAGAGTGCATATAGAGGTAAGGATAGGAGTAGGGTTAGGATTAGGGTTAGGGTTTGTGTTGGTAGAATCGAAGTTTAGGGTTAGGCTTCGGGTCAGGATTGCCTTTTGGGTTAGAGTCGAGTGCATTTACGGTTAGGCTTAGTGTTGAGATTGACGATTGAGTGTTAGGGTTATAATCGAGCACATTAAGGTTAGAGTTATCGTTAGAATCCAGAGCATTTAGAGTTAGGATTAGGGTTAGGGTTAGGGTTCTGTTCAAGGTGAGGGTTAGAATCGAGTGCATTTAAGGATAGTGTTAGGGGTACAGTTATGTAGAAGGTTAGCTTTCGCACATTCGAGGGTTAGGGTTAGGGTTAGGGTCAGGATTGCCTTTTG
Source organism: Notamacropus eugenii (assembly GCF_028372415.1). Classification (NCBI taxonomy): domain Eukaryota; kingdom Metazoa; phylum Chordata; class Mammalia; order Diprotodontia; family Macropodidae; genus Notamacropus; species Notamacropus eugenii. The sequence goes on from NC_092873.1 coordinate 656,829, forward strand.
TGTTAGAAGCGAGTGCATTTAGGGTTAGGGTTAGTGTTGAGATTGACGATTTACTGTTAGGCTTAGAATCAAGCACATGAGGGTTAGAGTTATGGTTAGAATGCACTGCATTTAGGCTTAGGGTGAGGGTTAGAGTTATTAGGGTCAGGATTAGAATCGAGAGCATTTAAGGATAGTGTTAGGGGTAGAAATATGTATAGGGTTAGCTTTCGTAGAATGGAGGGTTACGGCTATCGTTAGGGTCAGGACTGCCTTTTGGGTTAGAATCGAGTGCATTTAGGGTTAGGGTTAGTGTTGAGATTGACCATTTAGAGTTAGTGTTAGAATCAAGCACATTAGGATTAGAGTTAAGGTTGGAATCAACTGCATTTAGGGTTAGGATTAGGGTTAGGGTTAGGGTTATGTTTAGGGTGAGGGTTAGAATCGAGTGCATTTAAGGATAGTGTTAGGGTTAGAGTTAGGTATAGGGTTAACTTTCATAGAATCGAGGGTCAGTGTTCGGGTGAGATTTAGGGTAAGGATTAGGGTTAGAATCAAGTGCATTTTTAGTGTTAGCGTTGGGGTTAGGGTTAGGGTTTGAGTGCATTTAGGGGTAGGGGAGGAGTTGGGTTAGTATTAGGGTTGGGGTTTGTGTTGGTAGAATCGAGGTTTTGGGTTAGGGTTAGGGTCAGGAGAGCATTTTGGGTCATAATTCAGAGCACTTAGGCTTAGGGTTAGTGTTGAATTCAGTGCATTTAGGGTAAGGGTTAGGCTTAGGGTTAGGGCTAGGGTTAGGGTCAGGGTTAGAATTGAGAGCTTTTAAGGATAGTGCTAGGATTAGAGATAGGTTTAGGGTTAGCTTTGGTAGAAACGAGGGTTAGGCTTAGGGTTAGGCTTAGGGTGAGGGTTAGGGTTAGAATCAAGCACAATTTTAGTGTTAGCATTAGGGTGAGGGTTAGGGTTAAAGTGCTTTTAGGGCTAGTGGTAGGGGTAGGGTTCGGATTAGGGTTAAGGTTTGTCTTGGTAGAATCGAGGTTTAGGTTTAGGCTTAGCGTCAGGATTGCATTTTGCATCGGAATCGCGTGTATTTAGGCTTTGGGTTAGTGTTCAAATTGACGATTTAGTGTTAGGGTTTGATTTGAGCACATTGAGGGTTAGAGTTATGGTTAGAATTCAGTGCATTTAGGGTTAGGGTTAGGGTTAGGGTCAGGGTTAAAATCGAGAGCATTTAAGGATAGTGCTAGGCTTAGAGTTAGGTTTAGCGATCGCTTTCGTAGAATCGAGGGTTAGGCTTAAGGTTAGGCTTAGGCTTAGGGTTAGGGTTAGAATCAGGCGCTTTTTTAGTGTTGTGGTTTTCGTCAGGGTATGGCTTAGAGTGCATTTAGGGGTAGGGGTATGAGTAGAGTTAGGATTAGGGTTAAGGTTTGTGTTGGTAGAATCGAGGTTTAGGGTTAGGCTTAGGGTCAGGAATGGCTTTTGGGTTAGAAAGCAATGCATTTAGGCTTAGGGATACTGTTGAAATTGACGATTTAGTGTTAGGGTTAGAATCGAGCACATTAGGGTTTTAGTTATCGTTAGAATACAGTGCCTTTATTGTTAGGATTAGGGTTAGGGTTTGTGTTTTTAGAATCGAAGTTTAGGGTTAGGCTTAGGGACAGGATTGCCTTTTGGGTTAGAATCGAGTGCATTTAGGGTTAGGGTTAGTGTTGAGATTGACGATTTAGTGTTAGGGTTATAATCGAGCACATTAGGGTTAGAGTTATGGTTAGAATCCAGAGCACATAGGGTTAGGATTAGGGTTTGTGTTAGGGTTATGTTCAGGGTGAGGGTTAGAATCGAGTGCATTTAAGGATAGTGTTAGGGTTAGAGTTAGGCTTAGGGTTAGGGTTAGTGTTAGGGTGAGGGTTAGAATCAAGCGCATTTTTAGTGTTCTGGTTTTGGTTAGGGTATGGCTTGGAGTGCATTTAGGGGTAGGGGTAGGAGTAGGGTTAGGATTAGGGTTAAGGTTTGTGTTGGTAGAATCGAGGTTTACGGTTAGGCTTAGGGTCATTAATGGCTTTTGTGTTAGAATACAGCGCATTTAGCTTTAGGATTAGGGTTAGGGTTTGTGTTTTTAGAATCGAAGTTTAGGGTTACGGTTAGGGACAGGATTGCCTTTTGGGTTAGAATCGAGTGCATTTAGGGATAGGGTTAGTGTTGAGATTGACGATTTAGTGTTAGGCTTAGAATCAAGGACATGAGGGTTAGAGTTATGGTTAGAATCCACTGCATTTAGGCTTAGGGTTAGGGTTAGGGTTATTAGGGTCAGGATTAGAATCGAGAGCATTTAAGGATAGTTTTAGGGTTAGAGGTAGGTTGAGGGTTAGGTTTCGGAGAATTGAGGGTTAGGCTTAGGGTTAGGGTTAGAATCAAGCGCATTTTTAGTGTTAGGGGTTGGGTTAGTGTTAGGGTTACACTGCATATAGAGGTAGGTATAGGAGTGGGGTTAGGATTAGGGTTAGGGTTTGTGTTGGTAGAATCGACGTTTAGGGTTAGGCTTCGGGTCAGGATTGCCTTTTGGGTTAGAGTCGAGTGCATTTAGGGTTAGGCTTAGTGTTGAGATTGACGATTGAGTGTTAGGGTTATAATCGAGCAAATTAGTGTTATAGTTATGGTTAGAATCCAGTGCACATAGGGTTAGGATTAGGGTTAGGGTTAGGGTTATGTTCAGGGTGAGGGTTAGAATCGAATGCATTTAAGGATAGTGTTAGGGGTAGAGTTATGTATAAGGTTAGCTTTCGTAGATTCGAGGGTTAGGGTTAGGGTTAGGGTCATGATTGCCTTTTGGGTTAGAAGCGAGTGCATTTAGGGTTAGGGTTAGTGTTGAGATTGACGATTTAGAGTTAGTGTTAGAATGAAGCACATTAGGGTTAGATTTATGGTTAGAATCCAGTGCATTTAGGGTTTGGATTACGGTTAGGGTTAGGTTTATGTTTAGGGTGAGGGTTAGAATCGAGTGCATTTAAGGATAGTGTTAGGGTTAGAGTTAGGTATAGGGTTAGCTTTCGTAGAATTGAGGGTTAGTGTTACGGTTACGGTTATGGTTAGGTTTAGGGTTAGAATCAAGCGCATTTTTAGTGTTAGGGTTGGGGTTAGGGTTAGGGTTTGAGGGCATTTAGGGGTACGGGAGGAGTGGGTTAGGATTAGGGTTAGGGTTTGTGTTGATAGAATCGAGGTTTAGGGTTAGGCTTCGGGTCAGGATTGCCTTTTGGGTTAGAGTCGAGTGCATTTAGGGTTAGGCTTAGTGTTGAGATTGACGAATGAGTGTTAGGGTTATAATCGAGCACATTAGGGTTAGAGTTATGGTTAGAATCCAGAGCATTTAGAGTTAGAATAAGGGTTAGGGTTAGGGTTATGTTCAGGGTGAGGGTTAGAATCGAGTGCATTTAAGGATAGTGTTAGGGGTAGAGTTATTTAGAAGCTTAGCTTTAGTAGATTCGAGGGTTAGGGTTAGGGTTAGGGTCAGGATTGCCTTTTGTGTTAGAGTCGAGTGCATTTAGGGTTAGGGTTAGTGTTGAGATTGACGATTTAGAGTTAGTGTTAGAATCAAGCACATTAGGATTAGAGTTAAGGTTTGAATCCAGTGCATTTAGGGTTAGGATTAGGGTTAGGTTAGGGTTATGTTTAGAGTGAGGGTTAGAATGGAGTGCATTTAAGGATAGTGTTACGGTTAGAGTTAGGTATAGGGTTAGCTTTTGTAGAATCGAGGGTTAGTGTTAGTGTTAGGGTTAGGGTTAGGATTAGGGTTAGAACCAAGTGCATTTTACTGTTAGGGTTGGGGTTAGGGTTAGGGTTTGAGTGCATTTAGGGGTACGGGAGGAGTGGGTTAGGATTAAGGTTTGGGTTTGTGTTGGTAGAATCGAGGTTTAGGATTAGGCTTAGGGTCAGGATTGCCTTTCGGGTTAGAGTCGAGTGCATTTAGCGTTAGCCTTAGTGTTGAGATGGACGATTTAGTGTTATGGTTATAATCGAGTACATTAGTGTTAGAGTTATGTTTAGAATCCAGTGCATTTAGGGTTAGGCTTAGGGTTAGGGTTCGGGTTATGTTCAGGGTGAGGGTTAGAATCGAGTGCATTTAAGGATAGTATTAGGGTTAGAGTTAGTTATAGGGTTAGCTTTCATAGAATCGAGGGTCAGTGTTCAGGTTAGAGTTAGGGTAAGGTTTAGGGTTAGAATCAAGTGCATTTTTAGTGTTAGGGTTGGCGTTAGGGTTAGGGTTTGAGGGCATTTAGGGGTAGGCGAGCAGTTGGGTTAGGATTAGGGTTAGGGTTTGTGTTGGTTGAATCGAGGTTTTGGGTTAGGCTTAGGGTCACAGAACATTTTGGGTCATATTTCAGAGCATTTGGGCTTAGGGTTAGTGTTGAAATTGATGATATAGTTTGAGCGTTAGAATCAGACATATTTAGGGAAAGAGTTATGATTAGAATTCAGTGCATTTAGGGTTAGGGTTAGGCTTAGGCTTAGGGTTAGGGTTAGGGTGAGAATCAATCACAGTTTTAGTGTTAGCGTTAGGGTGAGGGTTAGGGTTAAAGTGCTTTTAGGGCTAGTGGTAGGGGTAGGGTTCGGATTAGGGTTAAGGTTTGTGTTACTAAAATCGAGGTTTAGGTTTAAGCTTAGGGTCAGTATTGCATTTTGGATCTGAATCGCGTGTATTTAGGCTTTGGGTTAGTGTTGAAATTGACGATTTAGTGTTAGGGTTTGAATCGAGCACATTTAGGGTTATAGTTATGGTTAGAATTCAGTGCATTTAGGGTTAGGGTTAGGGTTAGGGTCAGGGTTACAATCGAGAGCATTTAAGGATAGTGCTAGGGTTAGAGTTAGGTTTAGCGTTCGCTTTCGTAGAATTGAGGGTTGGGGTTAGGGTTAGGGTTAGGGTTATAATCAAGCGCATTTTTAGTGTTAGGGGTTGGGTTAGGGTTAGGGTTAGAGTGCATATAGAGGTATGGATAGGAGTAGGGTTAGGATTAGGGTTAGGGTTTGTGTTGGTAGAATCGAGGTTTAGGGTTAGTCTTAGGGACAGGATTGCCTTTTGGGTTAGAATCGAGTGCATTTAGGGTTAGGGTTAGTGTTGAGATTGACGATTTAGTCTTAGGCTTAGAATCGGGCACATTAGGGTTAGAGTTATGGTTAGAATCCACTGCATTCAGGCTTAGGGTTACGGTTAGGGTTATTAGGGTCAACATTAGAATCGAGAGCATTTAAGGATAGTGTTAGGGGTAGAGTTAGGTTTAGGATTAGGTTTCGTAGAATTGAGGGTTGGGGTTAGGGTTAGGGTTAGGGTTAGAATCAAGCGCATTTTTAGTGTTAGGGGTTGGGTTAGGGTTAGGGTTAGAGTGCATATAGAGGTATGGATAGGAGTAGGGTTAGGATTAGGGTTAGGGTTTGTGTTGGTAGAATCGAGGTTAAGGTTTAGGCTTAGGGTCAGGATTGCCTTTTGGGTTTATAGTCGAGTGCATTTAGGGTTAGGCTTAGTGTTGAGATTGACGATTTAGTGTTAGGGTTATAATCGAGCACATTAGGGTTAGAGTTATGGTTAGAATCCAGAGCACATAGGGTTAGTATTAGGGTTAGGGTTAGGGTTATGTTCAGGGTGAGGGTTAGAATCGAGTGCATTTAAGGATAGTGTTAGGAGTAGAGTTATGTAGAAGGTTAGCTTTCGTAGATTCGAGGGTTAGGGTTAGGGGTAGGGTCAGGATTGCCTTTTGGGTTAGAATCGAGTGCATTTAGGGTTAGGGTTAGTGTTGAGATTGACGATTTAGAGTTAGTGTTAGAATCAAGCACATTAGGGTTAGATTTATGGTTAGAATCCAGTGCATTTAAGGTTTGGATTAGAGTTAGGGTTAAGGTTATGTTTAGGGTGAGGGTTAGAATCGAGTGCATTTAAGGATAGTGTTAGGGTTAGAGTTAGGTATAGGGTTAGCTTTCGTAGAATTGAGGGTTAGTGTTACGGTTACGGTTATGGTTAGGTTTAGGGTTAGAATCAAGCGCATTTTTAGTGTTAGGGTTGGGATTAGGGTTAGGGTTTGAGGGCATTTAGGGGTACGGGAGGAGTGGGTTAGGATTAGGGTTAGGGTTTGTGTTGATAGAATCGAGGTTTAGGGTTAGGCTTCGGGTCAGGATTGCCTTTTGCGTTAGAGTCGAGTGCATTTAGGGTTAGGCTTAGTGTTGAGATTGACGAATGAGTGTTAGGGTTATAATCGAGCACATTACGGTTAGAGTTATGGTTAGAATCCAGAGCATTTAGAGTTAGAATAAGGGTTAGGGTTAGGGTTATGTTCAGGGTGAGGGTTAGAATCGAGTGCATTTAAGGATAGTGTTAGGGGTAGAGTTATTTAGAAGCTTAGCTTTAGTAGATTCGAGGGTTAGGGTTAGGGTTAGGGTTAGGGTCAGGATTGCCTTTTGTGTTAGAGTCTAGTGCATTTAGGGTTAGGGTTAGTGTTGAGAGTGACGATTTAGAGTTAGTGTTAGAATCAAGCACATTAGGATTAGAGTTAAGGTTGGAATCCAGTGCATTTAGGGTTAGGATTAGGGTTAGGTTAGGGTTATGTTTAGGGTGAGGGTTAGAATGGAGTGCATTTAAGGATAGTGTTAGGGTTAGAGTTAGGTATAGGGTTAGCTTTTGTAGAATCGAGTGTTAGTGTTAGTGTTAGGGTTAGGGTTAGGATTAGGGTTAGAACCAAGTGCATTTTACTGTTAGGGTTGGGGTTAGGGTTAGGGTTTGAGTGCATTTAGGAGTACGGGAGGAGTGGGTTAGGATTAAGGTTTGGGTTTGTGTTGGTAGAATCGAGGTTTAGGATTAGGTTTAGGGTCAGGATTGCCTTTCGGGTTAGAGTCGAGTGCATTTAGCGTTAGCCTTAGTGTTGAGATGGACGATTTAGTGTTATGGTTATAATCGAGTACATTAGTGTTAGAGTTATGTTTAGAATCCAGTGCATTTAGGGTTAGGCTTAGGGTTAGGGTTAGGGTTATGTTCAGGGTGAGGGTTAGAATCGAGTGCATTTAAGGATAGTCTTAGGGTTAGAGTTAGTTATAGGGTTAGCTATCATAGAATCGAGGGTCAGTGTTCAGGTTAGAGTTAGGGTAAGGTTTAGGGTTAGAATCAAGTGCATTTTTAGTGTTAGGGTTGGGGTTAGGGTTAGGGTTTGAGTGCATTTAGGGGTAGGGAAGCAGTTGGGTTAGGATTAGGGTTAGGGTTTGTGTTGGTTGAATCGAGGTTTTGGGTTAGGCTTAGGGTCACAGAACATTTTGGGTCATATTTCAGAGCATTTGGGCTTAGGGTTAGTGTTGAAATTGATGATATAGTTTGAGCGTTAGAATCAGGCATATTTAGGGAAAGAGTTATGATTAGAATTCAGTGCATTTAGGGTTAGGGTTAGGCTTAGGCTTAGGGTTAGGGTTAGGGTGAGAATCAATCACAGTTTTAGTGTTAGCGTTAGGGTGAGGGTTAGGGTTAAAGTGCTTTTAGGGCTAGTGGTAGGGGTAGGATTCGGATTAGGGTTAAGGTTTGTGTTACTAAAATCGAGGTTTAGGTTTAAGCTTAGGGTCAATATTGCATTTTGGATCTGAATCGCGTGTATTTAGGCTTTGGGTTAGTGTTGAAATTGACGATTTAGTGTTAGGGTTTGAATCGAGCACATTTAGGGTTATAGTTATGGTTAGAATTCAGTGCATTTAGGGTTAGGGTTAGGGTTAGGGTTAGGGTCAGGGTTACAATCGAGAGCATTCAAGGATAGTGCTAGGGTTAGAGTTAGGTTTAGCGTTCGCTTTCTCAGAATTGAGGGTTGGGGTTAGGGTTAGGGTTAGGGCTATAATCAAGCGCATTTTTAGTGTTAGGGGTTGGGTTAGGGTTAGGGTTAGAGTACATATAGAGGTATGGATAGGAGTAGGGTTAGGATTAGGGTTAGGGTTTGTGTTGGTAGAATCGAGGTTTAGGGTTAGGCTTAGGGACAGGATTGCCTTTTGGGTTAGAATCGAGTGCATTTAGGGTTAGGGTTAGTGTTGAGATTGACGATTTAGTCTTAGGCTTAGAATCGGGCACATTAGGGTTAGAGTTATGGTTAGAATCCACTGCATTCAGGCTTAGGGTTACGGTTAGGGTTATTAGGGTCAACATTAGAATCGAGAGCATTTAAGGATAGTGTTAGGGGTAGAGTTAGGTTTAGGATTAGGTTTCGTAGAATTGAGGGTTGGGGTTAGGTTTTAGGGTTAGGGTTAGAATCAAGCGCATTTTTAGTGTTAGGGGTTGGGTTAGGGTTAGGGTTAGAGTGCATATAGAGGTATGGATAGGAGTAGGGTTAGGATTAGGGTTAGGGTTTGTGTTGGTAGAATCGAGGTTAAGGGTTAGGCTTAGGGTCAGGATTGCCTTTTGGGTTTATAGTCGAGTGCATTTAGGGTTAGGCTTAGTGTTGAGATTGACGATTTAGTGTTAGGGTTATAATCGAGCACATTAGGGTTAGAGTTATAGTTAGAATCCAGAGCACATAGGGTTAGGATTAGGGTTAGGGTTAGGGTTATGTTCAGGGTGAGGGTTAGAATCGAGTGCATTTAAGGATAGTGTTAGGAGTAGAGTTATGTAGAAGGTTAGCTTTCGTAGATTCGAGGGTTAGGGTTAGGGTTAGGGTCAGGATTGCCTTTTGGGTTAGAATCGAGTGCATTTAGGGTTAGGGTTAGTGTTGAGATTGACGATTTAGAGTTAGTGTTAGAATCAAGCACATTAGGATTAGAGTTAAGGTTGGAATCCAGTGCATTTAGGGTTAGGATTAGGGTTAGGGTTAGGGTTATGTTTAGGGTGAGGGTTAGAATCGAGTGCATTTAAGGATAGTGTTAGGGTTAGAGTTAGGTATAGGGTTAGCTTTCGAAGAATCGAGGGTTAGTGTTAGGGTCAGGGTTAGGGTTAGGATTAGGGTTAAAATCAAGCGCATTTTTAGTGTTAGGGTTGGGGTTAGGGTTAGGGTTTGAGTGCATTTAGGGGTAGGGGAGGAGTTGGGTTAGGATTAGGGTTAGGGTTTGTGTTGGTAGAATCGAGGTTTAGGGTTAGGCTTAGGGTCAGGATTGCCTTTCGGTTTAGTGTCGAGTGCATTCAGCCTTAGGCTTAGTGTTGAGATTGACCATTTAGTGTTACGGTTATAGTCGAGCACATTACTGTTAGAGTTATGGTTAGAATCCAGTGCATTTAGGGTTAGGATTAGAGTTAGGGTTAGGGTTATGTTGAGGGTGAGGGTTAGATTGGAGTGCATTTAAGGATAGTGTTAGGGTTAGAGTTAGGCTTAGGGTTAGCTTGCGTAGAATCGAGGGCTAGGCTTCGGGTTAGGGTTAGCGTTAGGGTGAGGGTTAAAATCAAGCGCATTTTTAGTGTTCTGGTTTTGGTTAGGGTATGGCTTGGAGTGCATTTAGGGGTAGGGGTAGGAGTAGGGTTAGGATTAGGGTTAAGGTTTGTGTTGGTAGAATCGAGGTTTACGGTTAGGCTTAGGGTCATTAATGGCTTTTGTGTTAGAATACAGCGCATTTAGGGTTAGGATTAGGGTTAGGGTTTGTGTTTTTAGAATCGAAGTTTAGGGTTACGGTTAGGGACAGGATTGCCTTTTGGGTTAGAATCGAGCGCATTTAGGGATAGGGTTAGTGTTGAGATTGACGATTTAGTGTTAGGCTTAGAATCAAGCACATGAGGGTTAGAGTTATGGTTAGAATCCACTGCATTTAGGCTTAGGGTTAGGGTTAGGGTTATTAGGGTCAGGATTAGAATCGAGAACATTTAAGGATAGTTTTAGGGTTAGAGGTAGGTTGAGGGTTAGGTTTCGTAGAATTGAGGGTTAGGCTTAGGGTAAGGGTTAGAATCAAGTGCATTTTTAGTGTTAGGGGTTGGTTAGGGTTAGGGTTAGACTGCATATAGAGGTAGGTATAGGAGTAGGGTTAGAATTAGGGTTAGGGTTTGTGTTGGTAGAATCGAAGTTTAGGGTTAGGCTTCGGGTCAGGATTGCCTTTTGGGTTAGAGTCGAGTGCATTTAGGGTTAGGCTTAGTGTTGAGATTGACGATTGAGTGTTAGGGTTATAATCGAGCAAATTAGTGTTATAGTTATGGTTCGAATCCAGTGCACATAGGGTTAGGATTAGGGTTAGGGTTCAGGTTATGTTCAGGGTGAGGGTTAGAATCGAATGCATTTAAGGATAGTGTTAGGGGTAGAGTTATGTATAAGGTTAGCTTTCGTGGAATGGAGGGTTAGGGTTAGGGTTAGGGTCATGATTGCCTTTTGGGTTAGAAGCGAGTGCATTTAGGGTTAGGGTTAGTGTTGGGATTGACGATTTAGAGTTAGTGTTAGAATCAAGCACATTAGGGTTAAAATTATGGTTCGAATCCAGAGCATTTAGAGTTAGGACTAGGGTTAGGGTTAGGGTTATGTTCAGGGTGAGGGTTAGAATCGAGTGCATTTAAGGATTGTGTTAGGGGTAGAGTTATGTAGAAGGTTAGCTTTCGTAGATTCGAGGGTTAGGGTTAGGGATAGGGTCAGGATTGCCTTTTGGGTTAGAATCGAGTGCATTTAGGGTTAGGGTTCGTGTTGAGATTGCCGATTTAGAGTTAGTGTTAAGATCAAGCACATTAGGGTTAGATTTATGGTTAGAATCCAGTGCATTTAGGGTTTGGATTAGGGTTAGGGTTAGGTTTATGTTTAGGGTGAGGGTTTGAATCGAGTGCATTTAAGGATAGTGTTAGGGTTAGAGTTAGGTATAGGGTAAGCTTTCGTAGAATTGAGGGTTAGTGTTAGGGTTACGGTTATGGTTAGGATTAGGGTTAGAATCAAGCGCATTTTTAGTGTTAGGGTTGGGGTTAGGGTTAGGGTTTGAGGGCATTTAGGGGTACGGGAGGAGTGGGTTAGGATTCGGGTTAGGGTTTGTGTTGGTAGAATCGAGGTTTAGGGTTAGGCTTCGGGTCAGGATTGCCTTTTGGGTTAGAGTCGAGTGCATTTAGGGTTAGGCTTAGTGTTGAGATTGACGAATGAGTGTTAGGGTTATAATCGAGCACATTAGGGTTAGAGTTATGGTTAGAATCCAGAGCATTTACAGTTAGGATAAGGGTTAGGGTTAGGGTTATGTTCAGGGTGAGGGTTAGAATCGAGTGCATTTAAGGATAGTGTTAGGGGTAGAGTTATTTAGAAGCTTAGCTTTAGTAGATTCGAGGGTTAGGGTTAGGGTTAGGGTCAGGATTGCCTTTTGTGTTAGAGTCGAGTGCATTTAGGGTTAGGGTTAGTGTTGAGATTGACGATTTAGAGTTAGTGTTAGAATCAAGCACATTAGGATTAGAGTTAAGGTTGGAATCCAGTGCATTTAGGGTTAGGATTAGGGTTAGGTTAGGGTTATGTTTAGGGTGAGGGTTAGAATGGAGTGCATTTAAGGATAGTGTTAGGGTTAGAGTTAGGTATAGGGTTAGCTTTTGTAGAATCGAGGGTTAGTGTTAGTGTTAGGGTTAGGGTTAGGATTAGGGTTAGAATCAAGTGCATTTTACTGTTAGGGTTGGGGTTAGGGTTAGGGTTTGAGTGCATTTAGGGGTACGAGAGGAGTGGGTTAGGATTAAGGTTTGGGTTTGTGTTGGTAGAATCGAGGTTTAGGATTAGGCTTAGGGTCAGGATTGCCTTTCGGGTTAGAGTCGAGTGCATTTAGCGTTAGCCTTAGTGTTGAGATGGACGATTTAGTGTTATGGTTATAATCGAGTACATTAGTGTTAGAGTTATGTTTAGAATCTAGTGCATTTAGGGTTAGGCTTAGGGTTAGGGTTCGAGTTATGTTCAGGGTGAGGGTTAGAATCGAGTGCATTTAAGGATAGTGTTAGGGTTAGAGTTAGTTATAGGGTTAGCTTTCATAGAATCGAGGGTCAGTGTTCAGGTTAGAGTTAGGGTAAGGTTTAGGGTTAGAATGAAGTGCATTTTTAGTGTTAGGGTTGGGGTTAGGGTTAGGGTTTGAGTGCATTTAGGCGTAGGGGAGCAGTTGGGTTAGGATTAGGGGTAGGGTTTGTGTTGGTTGAATCGAGGTTTTGGGTTAGGCTTAGGGTCACAGAGCATTTTGGGTCATAATTCAGAGCATTTGGGCTTAGGGTTAGTGTTGAAATTGATGATATAGTTTGAGCGTTAGAATCAGGCACATTTAAGGAAAGAGTTATGATTAGAATTCAGTGCATTTAGGGTTAGGGTTAGGCTTAGGCTTAGGGTTAGGGTTAGGTTTAGGGTCAGGGTTAGAATCGAGAGCTTTTAATGATAGTGCTAGCGTTAGAGTTAGGTATAGGGTTAGCTTTCGTAGAATCGAGGGTTAGGCTTAGGGTTAGGCTTAGGGTGAGGGTTAGGGTGAGATTCAAGCACAGTTTTAGTGTTAGCGTTAGGGTTAAAGTGCTTTTAGGGCTAGTGGTAGGGGTAGGATTCGGATTAGGGTCAAGGTTTGTGTTACTAAAATCGAGGTTAAGGTTTAAGCTTAGGGTCAATATTGCATTTTGGATCTGAATCGCGTGTATTTAGGCTTTGGGTTGGTGTTCAAATTGACGATTTAGTGTTAGGGTATGAATCAAGCACATTTAGGGTTAGAGTTATGGTTAGAATTCAGTGCACTTAGGGTTAGGGTTATGGTGAGGGTTAGTGTCAGGGTTAAAATCGAGAGCATTTAAGGATAGTGCTAGGGTTAGAGTTAGGTTTAGCGTTCGCTTTCGTAGAATCCAGGGTTAGGCTGAAGGGTAGGCTTAGGCTTAGGCTTAGGGTTAGAATCAGGCGCATTTTTAGTGTTGGGGTTTTCGTCAGGGTATGGCTTAGAGTGCATTTAGGGGTAGGGGTATGAGTAGAGTTAGGATTAGGGTTAAGGTTTGTGTTGGTAGAATCGACGTTTAGGGTTAGGCTTAGGGTCAGGAATGGCTTTTGGGTTAGAATGCAGTGCATTTAGGCTTAGGGATAGTGTTGAAATTGACGATTTAGTGTTAGGGTTAGAATCGAGCACATTAGGGGTATAGTTATGGTTAGAATACAGTGCATTTAGGGTTAGAATTAGGGTTAGGGTTTGTGTTTTTACAATCGAAGTTTCGAGTTAGGCTTAGGGACAGGATTGCCTTTTGGGTTAGAATCGAGTGCATTTAGGGTTAGGGTTAGTGTTGAGATTGACGATTTAGTGTTAGGCTTAGAATCAAGTACATGAGTGTTAGAGTTATGGTTAGAATCCACTGCATTTAGGCTTAGGGTTAGGGTTAGGGTTATTAGGGTCAGTCTTAGAATCGAGAGCATTCAAGGATAGTTTTAGATTTAGAGTTAGGTTGAGGGTTAGGTTTCTTAGAATTGAGGGTTAGGGTTAGGGTTAGGGTTAGAATCAAGCGCATTTTTAGTGTTAGGGGTTGGGTTAGGGTTAGGGTTATGTTTAGGGTGAGGGTTAGAGTGTTGGTAGAGTGCATATAGAGGTAGGGATAGGGGTAGGGTTAGGATTAGGGTTAGGGTTTGTGTTGGTAGAATCGAGGTTTAGGGTTAGGCTTCGGGTCATGATTGCCTTTTGGGTTAGAGTCGAGTGCATTTACGGTTAGGCTTATTGTTGAGATTGACGAATGAGTGTTAGGGTTATAATCAAACACATTAGGGTTAGGGTTAGGGTTAGAATCCAGAGCATTTAGAGTTAGGATTAGGGTTAGGGTTAGGGTTATTTTCAGGGTGAGGGTTAGAATCGAGTGCATTTAAGGATAGTGTTAGGGGTAGAGTTATGTAGAAGGTTAGCTTTCGTAGATTCGAGTGTTAGGGTTTGGGTTAGGGTCAGGATTGCCTTTTGGGTTAGAATCGAGTCCATTTAGGATTAGGGTTAGTGTTGAGATTGACGATTTAGTGTTAGGGTTATAATCAAGCACATGAGTGTTAGAGTTATGGTTAGAATCCACTGCATTTAGGCTTAGGGTTAGGGTTAGGGTTTGGGTCAGGATTGCCTTTTGGGTTAGAATCGAGTCCATTTAGGGTTAGGGTTAGTGTTGAGATTGACGATTTAGTGTTAGGGTTATAATCAAGCACATGAAGGTTAGAGTTATGGTTAGAATCCACTGCTTTTAGGCTTAGGGTTATGCTTAGGGTTATTAGTGTCAGTCTTAGAATCGAGAGCATTTAAGGATAGTTTTAGGGTTAGAGTTAGGTTTAGGGTTAGTTTTCGTAGAATTGAGGGTTAGGGTTAGTGTTTGGGTTAGAATCAAGCGCATTTTTAGTGTTAGGGGTTGGGTTAGTGTTAGGGTTAGAGTGCATACAGAGGTAGGGATAGGAGTAGGGTTAGGATTAGGGTTAGGGTTTGTGTTGGTAGAATCGAGGTTTAGGGTTAGGCTTAGGGTCAGGATTGCCTTTTGGGTTAGAGTCGAGTGCATTTAGGGTTAGGCTTAGTGTTGAGATTGACGAATGAGTGTTAGGGATATAATCTAGCACATTAGGGTTAGAATTATGGTTAGAATCCAGAGCATTTAGACTTAGCATTAGGGTTAGGGTTAGGGTTATGTTCAGGGTGAGGGTTAGAATCGAGTACATTTAAGGACACTGTTAGGGGTAGAGTTATGTAGAAGGTTAGCTTTCGTAGATTCGAGGGTTAGGGTTAGGGCTAGGGTTAGGGTCAGGATTGCGTTTTGGGTTGGTATCGAGTCCATTTAGGGTTAGGGTTAGTGTTGAGATTGACGATTTAGTGTTAGGGTTATAATGAAGCACATGAAGGTCAGAGTTATGGTTAGAATCCAATGCTTTTAGGCTTAGGGTTAGGGTTATTAGTGTCAGTCTTAGAATCGAGAGCATTTAAGGATAGTTTTACGGTTAGAGTTAGCTTTAGGGTTAGTTTCGTAAAATTGAGGGTTAGGGTTAGGGTTATGGTTACAATCAAGCGCATTTTTAGTGTTAGGGGTTGGGATAGTGTTAGGGTTAGTGTGAATATAGAGGTAGGTATAGGAGTAGGGTTAGGATTTGGGTTAGGTTTGTGTTGGTAGAATCGAGGTTTAGGGTTAGGCTTAGGGTCAGGATTGCCTTTTGGGTTAGAGTCGAGTGCATTTAGGGTTAGGCTTAGTGTTGAGATTGACGATTGAGTGTTAGGGCTATAATCGAGCAAATTAGGGTTATAGTTATGGTTAGAATCCAGTGCATTTAGAATTAGGATTAGGGTTAGGGTTAGGGTTATGTCCAGGGTGAGGGTTAGAATCGAATGCATTTAAGGATAGTGTGAGGGGTAGAGTTATGTATAAGGTTAGCTTTTCGTAGAATGGAGGGTTAGGGTTAGGGTTAGGGTCATGATTGCCTTTTGGGTTAGAAGCGAGTGCATTTAGGGTTAGGGTTAGTGTTGGGATTGACGATTTAGAGTTAGTGTTAGAATCAAGCACATTAGGGTTAGAGTTATGGTTAGAATCCAGAGCATTTAGAGTTAGGATTATGGTTAGGGTTAGGGTTATGTTCAGGGTGAGGGTTAGAATCGAGTGCATTTAAGGATACTGTTAGGGTTAGAGTTAGGTATAGGATTAGCTTTCGTAGAAACGAGGGTCAGTGTTCGGTTAGAGTTACGGTAAGGATAAGGGTTAGAATCAAGTGCATTTTTAGTGTTAGGGTTGGAGTTAGGGTTAGGGTTTGAGTGCATTTAGGGGTAGGGGAGCAGTTGGGTTAGGATTAGGGTTAGGGTTTGTGTTGGTTGAATCGAGGTTTGGGGTTAGGCTTAGGGTCAGGAGAGCATTTTGGGTCATAATTCAGAGCATTTGGGCTTAGGGTTAGTGTTGAAATTGATGATATAGTTTGAGCGTTAGAATCAGGCACATTTAGGGAAAGAGTTATGATTAGAATTCAGTGCATTTAGGGTTAGGGTTAGGCTTAGGCTTAGGGTTAGGGTTAGGTTTAGGGTCAGGGTTAGAATCCGAGAGCTTTTAAGGAGAGTGCTAGGGTTAGAGTTAGGTTTAGGGTTAGCTTTCGTAGAATCAAGGGTTAGGCTTAGGGTTAGGCTTAGGGTGAGGGTTAGGGTTAGAATCAAGCACAGTTTTAGTGTTAGCGTTAGGGTGAGGGTTAGGGTTAAAGTGCTTTTAGGGCTAGTGGTAAGGGTAGGGTTCGGATTAGGGTTAAGGTTTGTGTTACTAAAATCGAGGTTTAGGTTTAAGCTTAGGGTCAATATTGCATTTTGGATCTGAATCGCGTGTATTTAGGCTTTGGGTTAGTGTTGAAATTGACGATTTAGTGTTAGGGTTTGAATCGAGCACATGTAGGGTTAGAGTTATGGTTAGAATTCAGTGCATTTAGGGTTAGGGTTAGGGTTAGTGTTAGGGTCAGGGTTACAATCGAGAGCATTTAAGGATAGTGCTAGGGTTAGAGTTAGGTTTAGCGTTTGCTTTCGTAGAATTGAGGGTTAGGCTTAAGGGTAGGCTTAGGCTTAGGCTTAGGGTTAGAATCAGGCGCATTTTTAGTGTTGTGGTTTTCGTCAGGGTATGGCTTAGAGTGCATTTAGGGGTAGGGGTATGAGTAGAGTTAGGATTTAGGGTTAAGGTTTGTGTTGGTAGAATCGACGTTTAGGGTTAGGCTTAGGGTCAGGAATGGCTTTTGGGTTAGAATGCAGTGCTTTTAGGCTTAGGAATAGTGTTGAAATTGACGATTTAGTGTTAGGGTCAGAATCGAGCACATTAGGGTTGTAGTTATGGTTAGAATACAGTGCATTTAGGGTTAGGATTAGGGTTAGGGTTTGTGTTTTTAGAATCGAAGTTTAGGGTTAGGGTTAGGACAGGATTGCCTTTTGGGTTAGAATCGAGTGCATTTAGGGTTAGGGTTAGTGTTGAGATTGACGATTTAGTGTTAGGCTTAGAATCAAGTACATGAGGGTTAGCCTTATGGTTAGAATCCACTGCATTTAGGCTTAGGGTTAGGGTTAGGGTTATTAGGGTCAGTCTTAGAATCGAGAGCATTTAAGGATAGTTTTAGGGTTCGAGTTAGGTTGAGGGTTAGGTTTCGTAGAATTGAGGATTAGGTTAGGGTTAGGGTTAGTGTTAGAATCAAGCGCGTTTTTAGTGTTAGGGGTTGGGTTAGGGTTACGGTTATGTTTAGGGTGAGGGTTAGAGTGTTGGTAGAGTGCAATATAGAGGTAGGGATAGGAGTAGGGTTAGGATTAGGGTTAGGGATTGTGTTGGTAGAATCGAGGTTTAGGGTTAGGCTTCGGGTCATGATTGCCTTTTGGGTTAGAGTCGAGTGCATTTAGGGTTAGGCTTATTGTTGAGATTGACGAATGAGTGTTAGGGTTATAATCGAACACATTAGGGTTAGAGTTAGGGTTAGAATCCAGAGCATTTAGAGTTAGGATTAGGGTTAGGGTTAGGGTTGTGTTCAGGGTGAGGCTTAGAATCCAGTGCATTTCAGGACAGTGTTAGGGGTAGAGTTATGTAGAAGTTTAGCTTTCGTAGATTCGAGTGTTAGGGTTTGGGTTAGGGTCAGGATTGCCTTTTGGGTTAGAATCGAGTCCATTTAGGATTAGGGTTAGTGTTGCGATTGACTATTTAGTGTGAGGGTTATAATCAAGCACATGAGTGTTAGAGTTATGGTTAGAATCCACTGCATTTAGGCTTAGGGTTAGGGTTAGGGTTTGGGTCAGGATTGCCTTTTGGGTTAGAATCGAGTCCATTTAGGGATAGGGTTAGTGTTGAGATTGATGATTTAGTGTTAGGGTTATAATCAAGCACACGAAGGTTAGAGTTATGGTTAGAATCCAATGCTTTTAGGCTTATGATTAGGGTTAGGGTTATTAGGGTCAGTCTTAGAATCGAGAGCATTTAAGGATAGTTTTAGGGTTAGAGTTACGTTTATGGTTAGTTTTCGTAGAATTGAGGGTTAGGGTTAGGGTTTGGGTTAGAATCA
The DNA here is from genome assembly GCF_028372415.1 of Notamacropus eugenii. Taxonomy (NCBI): domain Eukaryota; kingdom Metazoa; phylum Chordata; class Mammalia; order Diprotodontia; family Macropodidae; genus Notamacropus; species Notamacropus eugenii. The sequence goes on from NC_092873.1 coordinate 674,684, forward strand.
AGCGCATTTTTAGTGTTACGTGTTGGGTTAGTGTTAGGGTTAGAGTGAATATAGAGGTAGGGATAGGAGTAGGGTTAGGATTAGGGTTAGGGTTTGTGTTGGTAGAATCGAGGTTTAGGGTTAGGTTTAGGGTCAGGATTGCCTTTTGGGTTAGAATCGAGTGCATTTAGGGTTAGGATTAGTGTTGAGATTGACGAATGAGTATTAGGGTTATAATCGAGCACATTAGGGTTAGAGTTATGGTTAGAAACCAGAGCATTTAGACTTAGGATTAGGGTTAGGGTTAGGGTTATGTTCAGGGTGAGGGTTAGAATCGAGTGCATTTAAGGACACTGTTAGGGGTAGAGTTATGTAGAAGGTTAGCTTTCGTAGATTCGAGGGTTAGGGTTAGGGCTAGGGTTAGGGTCAGGATTGCGTTTTGGGTTGGTATCGAGTCCATTTAGGGTTAGGGTTAGTGTTGAGATTGACGATTTAGTGTTAGGGTTATAATCAAGCACATGAAGGTTAGAGTTATGGTTAGAATCCACTGCTTTTAGGCTTAGGGTTATTAGTGTCAGTCTTAGAATCGAGAGCATTTAAGGATAGTTTTAGGGTTAGAGTTAGGTTTAGGGTTAGTTTTCGTAGAATTGAGGGTTAGGGTTAGGGTTAGGTTAGAATCAAGCGCATTTTTAGTGTTAGGGGTTGGGTTAGTGTTAGGGTTAGAGTGCATACAGAGGTAGGGATAGGAGTAGGGTTAGGATTAGGGTTAGGGTTTGTGTTGGTAGAATCGAGGTTTAGGGTTAGGCTTAGGGTCAGGATTGCCTTTTGGGTTAGAGTCGAGTGCATTTAGGGTTAGGCTTAGTGTTGAGATTGACGAATGAGTGTTAGGGAATATAATCTAGCACATTAGGGTTAGAGTTATGGTTAGAATCCAGAGCATTTAGACTTAGGATTAGGGTTAGGGTTACGGTTATGTTCAGGGTGAGGGTTAGAATCGAGTGCATTTAAGGACACTGTTAGGGGTAGAGTTATGTAGAAGGTTTAGCTTTCGTAGATTCGAGGGTTAGGGTTAGGGCTAGGGTTAGGGTCAGGATTGCGTTTTGGGTTGGTATCGAGTCCATTTAGGGTTAGGGTTAGTGTTGAGATTGACGATTTAGTGTTAGGGTTATAATCAAGCACATGAAGGTCAGAGTTATCGTTAGAATCCACTGCTTTTAGGCTTAGGGTTAGGGTTATTAGTGTCAGTCTTAGAATCGAGAGCATTTAGGATAGTTTTAGGGTTAGAGTTAGGTTTAGGGTTAGTTTTCTTAAAATTGAGGGTTAGGGTTAGGGTTAGGGTTACAATCAAGCGCATTTTTAGTGTTAGGGGTTGGGATAGTGTTAGGGTTAGAGTGAATATAGAGGTAGGTATAGGAGTAGGGTTAGGATTTGGGTTAGGGTTTGTGTTGGTAGAATCGAGGTTTAGGGTTAGGCTTAGGGTCAGGATTGCCTTTTGGGTTACAGTCGAGTGCATTTAGGGTTAGGCTTAGTGTTGAGATTGACGATTGAGTGTTAGGGCTATAATCGAGCAAATTAGGGTTATAGTTATGGTTAGAATCCAGTGCATTTAGAATTAGGATTAGGGTTAGGGTTAGGGTTATGTTCAGGGTCGAGGGTTAGAATCGAATGCATTTAAGGATAGTGTGAGGGGTAGAGTTATGTATAAGGTTAGCTTTCGTAGAATGGAGGGTTAGGGTTAGGGTTAGGGTCATGATTGCCTTTTGGGTTAGAAGCGAGTGCATTTAGGGTTAGGGTTAGTGTTGGGATTGACGATTTAGAGTTAGTGTTAGCATCAAGCACATTAGGGTTAGAGTTATGGTTAGAATCCAGAGCATTTAGAGTTAGGATTAGGGTTAGGGTTAGGGTTATGTTCAGGGTGAGGGTTAGAATCGAGTGCATTTAAGGATAGTGTTAGGGGTAGAGTTATTTAGAAGGTTAGCTTTCGTAGATTCGAGGGTTAGGATTAGACTTAGGGTCAGGATTGCCTTTCGGGTTAGAATCGAGTGCATTTAGCGTTAGCCTTAATGTTGAGATGGACGATTTAGTGTTATGGTTATAATCGAGTACATTAGTGTTAGAGTTAAGGTTGGAATCCAGTGCATTTAGGGTTAGGATTAGGGTTAGGGTTAGGGTTATGTTTAGGGTGAGGGTTAGAAATGGAGTGCATTTAAGGATAGTGTTACGGTTAGAGTTAGGTATAGGGTTAGCTTTTGTAGAATCGAGGGTTAGTGTTAGTGTTAGGGTTAGCGTTAGGATTAGGGTTAGAACCAAGTGCATTTTATTGTTAGGGTTGGGGTTAGGGTTAGGGTTTGAGTGCATTTAGGGGTACGGGAGGAGTGGGTTAGGATTAAGTTTGGGTTTGTGTTGGTAGAATCGAGGTTTAGGATTAGGCTTAGGGTCAGGATTGCCTTTCGGGTTAGAGTCGAGTGCATTTAGCGTTAGCCTTAATGTTGAGATGGACGATTTAGTGTTATGGTTATAATCGAGTACATTAGTGTTAGAGTTATGTTTAGAATCCAGTGCATTTAGGGTTAGGCTTAGGGTTAGGGTTAGGGTTATGTTCAGGGTGAGGTTTAGAATCGAGTTCATTTAAGGATAGTGTTAGGGTTAGAGTTAGGTATAGGGTTAGCTTTCATAGAATCGAGGGTCAGTGTTCAGGTTAGAGTTAGGGTAAGGATTAGGGTTAGAATCAAGTGCATTTTAGTGTTAGGGTTGGGGTTAGGGTTAGGGTTTGAGTGCATTTAGGGGTAGGGGAGCAGTTGGGTTAGGATTAGGGTTAGGGTTTGTGTTGGTTGAATCGAGGTTTTGGGTTAGGCTTAGGGTCAGGAGAGCATTTTGGGTCATAATTCAGAGCATTTGGGCTTAGGGTTAGTGTTGAAATTGATGATATAGTTTGAGCGTTAGAATCAGCACATTTAGGGAAAGACTTATGATTAGAATTCAGTGCATTAGGGTTAGGGTTAGGCTTAGGCTTAGGGTTAGGGTTAGGTTTAGGGTCAGGGTTAGAATCGAGAGCTTTTAAGGAGAGTGCTAGTGTTAGAGTTAGGTTTAGGGTTAGCTTTCGTAGAATCGAGGGTTAGGCTTAGGGTTAGGCTTAGGGTGAGGGTTAGGGTTAGAATCAAGCACAGTTTTAGTGTTAGCGTTAGGGTGAGGGTTAGGGTTAAAGTGCTTTTAGGGCTAGTGGTAGGGGTAGGGTTCGGATTAGGGTTAAGGTTTGTGTTACTAAAATCGAGGTTTAGGTTTAAGCTTAGGGTCAGTATTGCATTTTGGATCTGAATGGCGTGTATTTAGGCTTTGGGTTAGTGTTCAAATTGACGATTTAGTGTTAGGGTTTGAATCGAGCACATGTAGGGTTAGAGTTATGGTTAGAAATTCAGTGCATTTAGGGTTAGGGTTAGGGTTAGGGTTAGGGTCAGGGTTACAATCGAGAGCATTTAAGGATAGTGCTAGGGTTAGAGTTAGGTTTAGCGTTCGCTTTCGTAGAATTGAGGGTTAGGCTTAAGGGTAGGCTTAGGCTTAGGCTTAGGATTAGAATCAGGCTCATTTTTAGTGTTGTGGTTTTCGTCAGGGTATGGCTTAGAGTGCATTTAGGGGTAGGGGTATGAGTAGAGTTAGAATTAGGGTTAAGGTTTGTGTTGGTAGAATCGAGGTTTAGGGTTAGGCTTAGGGTCAGGAATGGCTTTTGGGTTAGAATGCAGTGCATGTAGGCTTAGGGATAGTGTTGAAATTGACGATTTAGTGTTAGGGTTAGAATCGAGCACATTAGGGTTGTAGTTATGGTTAGAATACAGTGCATTAGGGTTAGGATTAGGGTTAGGGTTTGTGTTTTTACAATCGAAGTTTAGGGTTAGGCTTAGGGACAGGATTGCCTTTTGGGTTAGAATCGAGTGCATTTAGGGTTAGGGTTAGTGTTGAGATTGACGATTTAGTGTTAGGCTTAGAATCAAGCACATGAGGGTTAGAGTTATGGTTAGAATTCACTGCATTTAGGCTTAGGGTTAGGGTTAGGCTTATTAGGGTCAGTCTTAGAATCGAGAGCATTTAAGGATAGTTCTAGGGTTAGAGTTAGGTTGAGGGTTATGTTTCGTAGAATTGAGGGTTAGGGTTAGGGTTTAGGGTTAGGGTTAGGGTTAGAATGAAGCGCATTTTTAATGTTAGGGGTTGGGTTAGGGTTAGGGATATGTTTAGGGTGAGAGTTAGAGTGTTGGTAGAGTGCATATAGAGGTAGGGATAGGAGTAGGTTTAGGATTAGGGTTAGGGTTTGTGTTGGTAGAATCGAGGTTTAGGGTTAGGCTTCGGGTCATGATTGCCTTTTGGGTTAGAGTCGAGTGCATTTAGGGTTAGGCTTATTGTTGAGATTGACGAATGAGTGTTAGGGTTATAATCGAACACATTAGGTTAGAGTTATGGTTAGAATCTAGAGCATTTAGACTTAGGATTAGGGTTAGGGTTAGGGTTATGTTCAGGGTGAGGGTTAGAATCGAGTGCATTTCAGGACAGTGTTAGGGGTAGAGTTATGTAGAAGGTTAGCTTTCGTAGATTCTAGTATTAGGGTTTGGGTTAGGGTCAGGATTGCCTTTGGGTTAGAATCGAATCCTTTTAGGGTTAGGGTTAGTGTTGAGATTGACGATTTAGTGTTAGGGTTATAATCAAGCACATGAGTGTTAGAGTTATGGTTAGAATCCACTGCATTTAGGCTTAGGGTTAGGGTTAGGGTTTGGGTCAGGATTGCCTTTTGGGTTAGAATCGAGTCCATTTAGTGTTAGGGTTAGTGTTGAGATTGACGATTTAGTGTTAGGGTTATAATCAAGCACATGAAGGTTAGAGTTATGGTTAGAATCCACTGCTTTAGGCTTAGGGTTAGGGTTAGGGTTATTAGGGTCAGTCTTAGAATCGAGAGCATTTAAGGATAGATTTAGGGTTAGAGTTAGGTTTAGGGTTAGTTTTCGCAGAATTGAGAGTTAGGGTTAGAATCAAGCGCATTTTTAGTGTTAGGGTTTGGGTTAGTGTTAGGGTTAGAGTGAATATAGAGGTAGGGATAGGAGTAGGGTTAGGATTAGGGTTAGGGTTTGTGTTGGCAGAATCGAGGTTTAGGGTTAGGCTTCGGGTCAGGATTGCCTTTTGGATTAAAGTCGAGTGCATTTAGGGTTAGGCTTAGTGTTGAGATTGACGAATGAGTGTTAGGGTTATAATCGAGCACATTAGGGTTAGAGTTATGGTTAGAATCCAGAGCATTTAGACTTAGGATTAGGGTTAGGGTTAGGCTTATGTTCAGGGTGAGGGTTAGAATCGAGTGCATTTAAGGACACTGTTAGGGGTAGAGTTATGTAGAAGGTTAGCTTTCGTAGATTCGAGGGTTAGGGTTAGGGCTAGGGTTAGGGTCAGGATTGCCTTTTGGGTTAGAATCGAGTCCATTTAGGGTTAGGGTTAGTGTTGAGATTGACGATTTAGTGTTAGGGTTATAATCAAGCACATGAAGGTCAGAGTTATGGTTAGAATCCACTGCTTTTAGCCTTAGGGTTAGGGTTATTAGTGTCAGTCTTAGAATCGAGAGCATTTAAGGATAGTTTTAGGGTTAGAGTTAGGTTTAGGGTTAGTTTTCGTAAAATTGAGGGTTAGGGTTAGGGGTTACGGTTAGAATCAAGCGCATTTTTAGTGTTAGGGGTTGGGGTAGTCTTAAGGTTAGAGTGAATATAGAGGTAGGTATAGGAGTAGGGTTAGGATTAGGGTTAGGGTTTGTGTTGGTAGAATCGAGGTTTAGGGTTAGGCTTAGGGTCAGGATTGCCTTTTGGGTTAGAGTCGAGTGCATTTAGGGTTAGGCTTAGTGTTGAGATTGACGATTGAGTGTTAGGGCTATAATCGAGCAAATTAGGGTTATAGTTATGGTTAGAATCCAGTGCATTTAGGGTTAGGATTAGGGTTAGGGTTAGGGTTATGTTCAGGGTGAGGGTTAGAATCGAATGCATTTAAGGATAGTGTGAGGGGTAGAGTTATGTAGAAGGTTAGCTTTCGTAGATTCGAGGGTTAGGGTTAGGGCTAGGGTTAGGGTCAGGATTGCGTTTTGGGTTGGTATCGAGTCCATTTAGGGTTAGGGTTAGTGTTGAGATTGACGATTTAGTGTTAGGGTTATAATCAAGCACATGAAGGTTAGAGTTATGGTTAGAATCCACTGCTTTTAGGCTTAGGGTTATTAGTGTCAGTCTTAGAATCGAGAGCATTTAAGGATAGTTTTAGGGTTAGAGTTAGGTTTAGGGTTAGTTTTCGTAGAATTGAGGGTTAGGGTTAGGGTTAGGGTTAGAATCAAGCGCATTTTTAGTGTTAGGGGTTGGGTTAGTGTTAGGGTTAGAGTGCATACAGAGGTAGGGATAGGAGTAGGGTTAGGATTAGGGTTAGGGTTTGTGTTGGTAGAATCGAGGTTTAGGGTTAGGCTTAGGGTCAGGATTGCCTTTTGGGTTAGAGTCGAGTGCATTTAGGGTTAGGCTTAGTGTTGAGATTGACGAATGAGTGTTAGGGATATAATCTAGCACATTAGGGTTAGAGTTATGGTTAGAATCCAGAGCATTTAGACTTAGGATTAGGGTTAGGGTTACGGTTATGTTCAGGGTGAGGGTTAGAATCGAGTGCATTTAAGGACACTGTTAGGGGTAGAGTTATGTAGAAGGTTAGCTTTCGTAGATTCGAGGGTTAGGGTTAGGGCTAGGTTAGGGTCAGGATTG
>NC_092873.1:703669-783201 GCF_028372415.1 Notamacropus eugenii
TGACGAATGAGTGTTTGGGTTATAATCGAACACATTAGGGTTAGAGTTATGGTTAGAATCCAGAGCATTTAGAGTTAGGATTAGGGTTAGGGTTAGGGTTATGTTCAGGGTGAGGCTTAGAATCGAGTGCATTTCAGGACAGTGTTAGGGGTAGAGTTATGTAGAAGTTTAGCTTTCGTAGATTCGAGTGTTAGGGTTTGGGTTAGGGTCAGGATTGCCTTTTGGGTTAGAATCGAGTCCATTTAGGATTAGGGTTAGTGTTGAGATTGACGATTTAGTGTTAGGGTTATAATCAAGCACATGAGTGTTAGAGTTATGGTTAGAATCCACTGCATTTAGGCTTAGGGTTAGGGTTAGGGTTTGGGTCAGGATTGCCTTTTGGGTTAGAATCGAGTCCATTTAGTGTTAGGGTTAGTGTTGAGATTGACGATTTAGTGTTAGGGTTATAATCAAGCACATGAAGGTTAGAGTTATGGTTAGAATCCACTGCTTTTAGGCTTAGGGTTAGGGTTAGGGTTATTAGGGTCAGTCTTAGAATCGAGAGCATTTAAGGATAGATTTAGGGTTAGAGTTAGGTTTAGTGTTAGTTTTCGCAGAATTGAGGGTTAGGGTTAGAATCAAGCGCATTTTTAGTGTTAGGGTTTGGGTTAGTGTTAGGGTTAGAGTGCATACAGAGGTAGGGATAGGAGTAGGGTTAGGATTAGGGTTAGGGTTTGTGTTGGTAGAATCGAGGTTTAGGGTTAGGCTTCGGGTCAGGATTGCCTTTTGGGTTAGAGTCGAGTGCATTTAGGGTTAGGCTTAGTGTTGAGATTGACGAATGAGTGTTAGGGTTATAATCGAGCACATTAGGGTTAGAGTTATGGTTAGAATCCAGAGCATTTAGACTTAGGATTAGGGTTAGGGTTAGGCTTATGTTCAGGGTGAGGGTTAGAATCGAGTGCATTTAAGGACACTGTTAGGGGTAGAGTTATGTAGAAGGTTAGCTTTCGTAGATTCGAGGGTTAGGGTTAGGGCTATGGTTAGGGTCAGGATTGCCTTTTGGGTTAGAATCGAGTCCATTTAGGGTTAGGGTTAGTGTTGAGATTGACGATTTAGTGTTAGGGTTATAATCAAGCACATGAAGGTCAGAGTTATGGTTAGAATCCACTGCTTTTAGCCTTAGGGTTAGGGTTATTAGTGTCAGTCTTAGAATCGAGAGCATTTAAGGATAGTTTTAGGGTTAGAGTTAGGTTTAGGGTTAGTTTTCGTAAAATTGAGGCTTAGGGTTAGGGTTACGGTTAGAATCAAGCGCATTTTTAGTGTTAGGGGTTGGGGTAGTCTTAAGGTTAGAGTGAATATAGAGGTAGGTATAGGAGTAGGGTTAGGATTAGGGTTAGGATTTGTGTTGGTAGAATCGAGGTTTACGGTTAGGCTTAGGGTCACGATTGCCTTTTCGGTTAGAGTCGAGTGCATTTAGGGTTAGGCTTAGTGTTGAGATTGACGATTGAGTGTTAGGGCTATAATCGAGCAAATTAGGGTTATAGTTATGGTTAGAATCCAGTGCATTTAGGGTTAGGATTAGGGTTAGTGTTAGGGTTATGTTCAGGGTGAGGGTTAGAATCGAATGCATTTAAGGATAGTGTGAGGGGTAGTGTTATGTATAAGGTTAGCTTTCGTAGAATGGAGGGTTAGGGTTAGGGTTAGGGTCATGATTGCCTTTTGGGTTAGAAGCGAGTGCATTTAGGGTTAGGGTTAGTGTTGAGATTGACGATTTAGCGTTAGTGTTAGAATCAAGCACATTAGGATTAGAGTTAAGGTTGGAATCAACTGCATTTAGGGTTAGGATTAGGTTTAGGGTTAGGGTTATGCTTAGGATGAGGGTTAGAATCGAGTGCATTTAAGGATAGTGTTAGTTTAGAGTTAGGTATAGGGTTAGCTTTGTAGAATCGAGGGTTAGTGTTAGTGTTGGGGTTAGGGTTAGGATTAGGGTTAGAATCAAGTGCATTTTACTGTTAGGGTTGGGGTTAGGGGGTTAGGGTTTGAGTGCATTTAGGGGTACGGGAGGAGTGGGTTAGGATTAAGGTTTGGGTTTGTGTTGTAGAATCGAGGTTTAGGATTAGGCTTAGGGTCAGGATTGCCTTTCGGGTTAGAGTCGAGTGCATTTAGCGTTAGCCTTAGTGTTGAGATGGACGATGTAGTGTTATGGTTATAATCGAGTACATTAGTGTTAGAGTTATGTTTAGAATCCAGTGCATTTAGGGTTAGGCTTAGGGTTAGGGTTAGGGTTATGTTCAGGGGTGAGGGTTAGAATCGAGTGCCTTTAAAGGATAGTGTTAGGGTAGAGTTAGGTATAGGGTTAGCTTTCATAGAATCGAGGGTCAGTGTTCGGGTTAGAGTTAGGGTAAGGTTTAGGGTTAGAATCAAGTGCATTTTTAGTGTTAGGGTTGGGGTTAGGGTTAGGGTTTGAGTGCATTTAGGGGTAGGGGAGCAGTTGGGTTAGGATTAAGGTTAGGGTTTGTGTTGGTTGAATCGAGGTTTTGGGTTAGGCTTAGGGTCATAGAGCATTTTGGATCATAAATTCAGAGGCATTTGGGCTTAGGGTTAGTGTTGAAATTGATGATATAGTTTGAGCGTTAGATTCAGGCACATTTAGGGAAAGAGTTATGATTAGAATTCAGTGCATTTAGGGTTAGGGTTAGGCTTAGGCTTAGGGTTAGGGTTAGGTTTAGGGTCAGGGTTAGAATCGAGAGCTTTTTAAGGAGAGTGCTAGGGTTAGAGTTAGGTTTAGGGTTAGCTTTCGTAGAATCGAGGTTAGGATGAGGGTTAGGCTTAGGGTGGACGGTTAGGGTGAGAATCAAGCACAGTTTTAGTGTTAGCGTTAGGGTGAGGGTTAGGGTTAAAGTGCTTTTAGGGCTATGTGGTAGGGGTAGGGTTCGGATTAGGGTCAAGGTTTGTGTTACTAAATCGAGGTTAAGCTTTAAGCTTAGGGTCAATATTGCATTTTGGATCTGAATGGCGTGTATTTAGGCTTTGGGTTAGTGTTCAAATTGACGATTTAGTGTTAGGGTTTGAATCGAGCACATTTAGGGTTAGAGTTATGGTTAGAATTCAGTGCATTTAGGGTTAGGGTTAGGGTTAGGGTTAGTGTCAGGGTTAAAATCGAGAGCATTTAAGGATAGTGCTAGGGTTAGAGTTAGGTTTAGCGTTCGCTTTCGTAGAATCCAGGGTTAGGCTTAAGGGTAGGCTTAGGCTTAGGCTTAGGGTTAGAATCAGGCGCATTTTTAGTGTTGTGGTTTTCGTCAGGGTATGGCTTAGAGTGCATTTAGGGGTAGGGGTATGAGTAGAGTTAGGATTAGGGTTAAGGTTTGTGTTGGTAGAATCGAGGTTTAGGGTTAGGCTTAGGGTCAGGAATGGCTTTTAGGTTAGAATGCAGTGCAGTTAGGCTTAGGGATAGTGTTGAAATTGACGATTTAGTGTTAGGGTTAGAATCGAGCACATTAGGGTTGTAGTTATGGTTAGAATACAGTGCATTTAGGGTTAGGATTAGGGTTAGGGTTTGTGGTTTTACAATCGAAGTTTAGGGTTAGGCTTAGGGACAGGATTGCCTTTTTGGGTTAGAATCGAGTGCATTTAGGGTTAGGGTTAGTGTTGAGATTGACGATTTAGTGTTAGGCTTAGAATCAAGCACATGAGGGTTAGAGTTATGGTTAGAATCCACTGCATTTAGGCTTAGGGTTAGGGTTAGGGTTATTAGGGTCAGTCTTAGAATCGGGAGCATTTACGGATAGTTTTAGGGTTAGAGTTAGGTTGAGGGTTAGGTTTCGTAGAATTGAGGGTTAGGGTTAGGGTTAGGGTTAGGGTTAGGGTTAGAATCAAGCGCATTTTTAGTGTTAGGGGGTTGGGTTAGGTTAGGGTTATGTTTAGGGTGAGGGTTAGAGTGTTGGTAGAGTGCATATAGAGGTAGGGATAGGGGTAGGGTTAGGATTACGGTTAGGGTTTGTGTTGGTAGAATCGAGGTTTAGGGTTAGGCTTAGGGTCACGATTGCCTTTTGGGTTAGAGTCGAGTGCATTTAGGGTTAGGCTTAGTGTTGAGATTGACGATTGAGTGTTAGGGCTATAATCGAGCAAATTAGGGTTATAGTTATGGTTAGAATCCAGTGCATTTAGGGTTAGGATTAGGGTTAGGGTTAGGGTTATGTTCAGGGTGAGGGTTAGAATCGAATGCATTTAAGGATAGTGTGAGGGGTAGAGTTATGTATAAGGTTAGCTTTCGTAGAATGGAGGGTTAGGGTTAGGGTTAGGGTCATGATTGCCTTTTGGGTTAGAAGCGAGTGCATTTAGGGTTAGGGTTAAGTGTTGAGATTGACGATTTAGCGTTAGTGTTAGAATCAAGCACATTAGGATTAGAGTTAAGGTTGGAATCAACTGCATTTAGGGTTAGGATTAGGTTTAGGGTTAGGGTTATGCTTAGGATGAGGGTTAGAATCGAGTGCATTTAAGGATAGTGTTAGGTTTAGAGTTAGGTATAGGGTTAGCTTTTGTCGAATCGAGGGTTAGTGTTAGTGTTGGGGTTAGGGTTAGGATTAGGGTTAGAATCAAGTGCATTTTACTGTTAGGGTTGGGGTTAGGGTTAGGGTTTGAGTGCATTTAGGGGTACGGGAGGAGTGGGTTAGGATTAAGGTTTGGGTTTGTGTTGGTAGAATCGAGGTTTAGGATTAGGCTTAGGGTCAGGATTGCCTTTCGGGTTAGAGTCGAGTGCATTTAGCGTTAGCCTTAGTGTTGAGATGGACGATGTAGTGTTATGGTTATAATCGAGTACATTAGTGTTAGAGTTATGTTTAGAATCCACTGCATTTAGGCTTAGGGTTAGGGTTAGGGTTATTAGGGTCAGTCTTAGAATCGGGAGCATTTACGGATAGTTTTAGGGTTAGAGTTAGGTTGAGGGTTAGGTTTCGTAGAATTGAGGGTTAGGGTTAGGGTTAGGGTTAGGGTTAGGGTTAGAATCAAGCGCATTTTTAGTGTTAGGGGTTGGGTTAGGGTTAGGGTTATGTTTAGGGTGAGGGTTAGAGTGTTGGTAGAGTGCATATAGAGGTAGGGATAGGGGTAGGGTTAGGATTACGGTTAGGGTTTGTGTTGGTAGAATCGAGGTTTAGGGTTAGGCTTCGGGTCATGATTGCCTTTTGGGTTAGAGTCGAGTGCATTTAGGGTTAGGCTTATTGTTGAGATTGACGAATGAGTGTTTGGGTTATAATCGAACACATTAGGGTTAGAGTTATGGTTAGAATCCAGAGCATTTAGAGTTAGGATTAGGGTTAGGGTTAGGGTTATGTTCAGGGTGAGGCTTAGAATCGAGTGCATTTCAGGACAGTGTTAGGGGTAGAGTTATGTAGAAGTTTAGCTTTCGTAGATTCGAGTGTTAGGGTTTGGGTTAGGGTCAGGATTGCCTTTTGGGTTAGAATCGAGTCCATTTAGGATTAGGGTTAGTGTTGAGATTGACGATTTAGTGTTAGGGTTATAATCAAGCACATGAGTGTTAGAGTTATGGTTAGAATCCACTGCATTTAGGCTTAGGGTTAGGGTTAGGGTTTTGGGTCAGGATTGCCTTTTGGGTTAGAATCGAGTCCATTTAGTGTTAGGGTTAGTGTTGAGATTGACGATTTCAGTATTAGGGTTATAATCAAGCACATGAAGGTTAGAGTTATGGTTAGAATCCACTGCTTTTAGGCTTAGGGTTAGGGTTAGGGTTATTAGGGTCAGTCTTAGAATCGAGAGCATTTAAGGATAGATTTAGGGTTAGAGTTAGGTTTAGTGTTAGTTTTCGCAGAATTGAGGGTTAGGGTTAGAATCAAGCGCATTTTTAGTGTTAGGGTTTGGGTTAGTGTTAGGGTTAGAGTGCATACAGAGGTAGGGATAGGAGTAGGGTTAGGATTAGGGTTAGGGTTTGTGTTGGTAGAATCGAGGTTTAGGGTTAGGCTTCGGGTCAGGATTGCCTTTTGGGTTAGAGTCGAGTGCATTTAGGGTTAAGCTTAGTGTTGAGATTGACGAATGAGTGTTAGGGTTATAATCGAGCACATTAGGGTTAGAGTTATGGTTAGAATCCAGAGCATTTAGAGTTAGGATTAGGGTTAGGGTTAGGCTTATGTTCAGGGTGAGGGTTAGAATCGAGTGCATTTAAGGACACTGTTAGGGGTAGAGTTATGTAGAAGGTTAGCTTTCGTAGATTCGAGGGTTAGGGTTAGGGCTATGGTTAGGGTCAGGATTGCCTTTTGGGTTAGAATCGAGTCCATTTAGGGTTAGGGTTAGTGTTGAGATTGACGATTTAGTGTTAGGGTTATAATCAAGCACATGAAGGTCAGAGTTATGGTTAGAATCCACTGCTTTTAGCCTTAGGGTTAGGGTTATTAGTGTCAGTCTTAGAATCGAGAGCATTTAAGGATAGTTTTAGGGTTAGAGTTAGGTTTAGGGTTAGTTTTCGTAAAATTGAGGCTTAGGGTTAGGGTTACGGTTAGAATCAAGCGCATTTTAGTGTTAGGGGTTGGGGGTAGTCTTAAGGTTAGAGTGAATATAGAGGTAGGTATAGGAGTAGGGTTAGGATTAGGGTTAGGATTTGTGTTGGTAGAATCGAGGTTTACGGTTAGGCTTAGGGTCACGATTGCCTTTTCGGTTAGAGTCGAGTGCATTTAGGGTTAGGCTTAGTGTTGAGATTGACGATTGAGTGTTAGGGCTATAATCGAGCAAATTAGGGTTATAGTTATGGTTAGAATCCAGTGCATTTAGGGTTAGGATTAGGGTTAGTGTTAGGGTTATGTTCAGGGTGAGGGTTAGAATCGAATGCATTTAAGGATAGTGTGAGGGGTAGTGTTATGTATAAGGTTAGCTTTCGTAGAATGGAGGGTTAGGGTTAGGGTTAGGGTCATGATTGCCTTTTGGGTTAGAAGCGAGTGCATTTAGGGTTAGGGTTAGTGTTGAGATTGACGATTTAGCGTTAGTGTTAGAATCAAGCACATTAGGATTAGAGTTAAGGTTGGAATCAACTGCATTTAGGGTTAGGATTAGGTTTAGGGTTAGGGTTATGCTTAGGATGAGGGTTAGAATCGAGTGCATTTAAGGATAGTGTTAGGTTTAGAGTTAGGTATAGGGTTAGCTTTTGTAGAATCGAGGGTTAGTGTTAGTGTTGGGGTTAGGGGTTAGGATTAGGGTTAGAATCAAGTGCATTTTACTGTTAGGGTTGGGGTTAGGGTTAGGGTTTGAGTGCATTTAGGGGTACGGGAGGAGTGGGTTAGGATTAAGGTTTGGGTTTGTGTTGGTAGAATCGGAGGGTTTAGGATTAGGCTTAGGGTCAGGATTGCCTTTCGGGTTAGAGTCGAGTGCATTTAGCGTTAGCCTTAGTGTTGAGATGGACGATGTAGTGTTATGGTTATAATCGAGTACATTAGTGTTAGAGTTATGTTTAGAATCCAGTGCATTTAGGGTTAGGCTTAGGGTTAGGGTTAGGGTTATGTTCAGGGTGAGGGTTAGAATCGAGTGCCTTTAAGGATAGTGTTAGGGTTAGAGTTAGGTATAGGGTTAGCTTTCATAGAATCGAGGGTCAGTGTTCGGGTTAGAGTTAGGGTAAGGTTTAGGGTTAGAATCAAGTGCATTTTTAGTGTTAGGGTTGGGGTTAGGGTTAGGGTTTGAGTGCATTTAGGGTAGGGGAGCAGTTGGGTTAGGATTAAGGTTAGGGTTTGTGTTGGTTGAATCGAGGTTTTGGGTTAGGCTTAGGGTCATAGAGCATTTTGGATCATAATTCAGAGCATTTGGGCTTAGGGTTAGTGTTGAAATTGATGATATAGTTTGAGCGTTAGATTCAGGCACATTTAGGGAAAGAGTTATGATTAGAATTCAGTGCATTTAGGGTTAGGGTTAGGCTTAGGCTTAGGGTTAGGGTTAGGTTTAGGGTCAGGGTTAGAATCGAGAGCTTTTAAGGAGAGTGCTAGGGTTAGAGTTAGGTTTAGGGTTAGCTTTCGTAGAATCGAGGGTTAGGATGAGGGTTAGGCTTAGGGTGAGGGTTAGGGTGAGAATCAAGCACAGTTTTAGTGTTAGCGTTAGGGTGAGGGTTAGGGTTAAAGTGCTTTTAGGGCTAGTGGTAGGGGTAGGGTTCGGATTAGGGTCAAGGTTTGTGTTACTAAAATCGAGGTTAAGGTTTAAGCTTAGGGTCAATATTGCATTTTGGATCTGAATGGCGTGTATTTAGGCTTTGGGTTAGTGTTCAAATTGACGATTTAGTGTTAGGGTTTGAATCGAGCACATTTAGGGTTAGAGTTATGGTTAGAATTCAGTGCATTTAGGGTTAGGGTTAGGGTTAGGGTTAGTGTCAGGGTTAAAATCGAGAGCATTTAAGGATAGTGCTAGGGTTAGAGTTAGGTTTAGCGTTCGCTTTCATAGAATCCAGGGTTAGGCTTAAGGGTAGGCTTAGGCTTAGGCTTAGGGTTAGAATCAGGCGCATTTTTAGTGTTGTGGTTTTCGTCAGGGTATGGCTTAGAGTGCATTTAGGGGTAGGGGTATGAGTAGAGTTAGGATTAGGGTTAAGGTTTGTGTTGGTAGAATCGAGGTTTAGGGTTAGGCTTAGGGTCAGGAATGGCTTTTAGGTTAGAATGCAGTGCATTTAGGCTTAGGGATAGTGTTGAAATTGACGATTTAGTGTTAGGGTTAGAATCGAGCACATTAGGGTTGTAGTTATGGTTAGAATACAGTGCATTTAGGGTTAGGATTAGGGTTAGGGTTTGTGGTTTTACAATCGAAGTTTAGGGTTAGGCTTAGGGACAGGATTGCCTTTTGGGTTAGAATCGAGTGCATTTAGGGTTAGGGTTAGTGTTGAGATTGACGATTTAGTGTTAGGCTTAGAATCAAGCACATGAGGGTTAGAGTTATGGTTAGAATCCACTGCATTTAGGCTTAGGGTTAGGGTTAGGGTTATTAGGGTCAGTCTTAGAATCGGGAGCATTTACGGATAGTTTTAGGGTTAGAGTTAGGTTGAGGGTTAGGTTTCGTAGAATTGAGGGTTAGGGTTAGGGTTAGGGTTAGGGTTAGGGTTAGAATCAAGCGCATTTTTAGTGTTAGGGGTTGGGTTAGGGTTAGGGTTATGTTTAGGGTGAGGGTTAGAGTGTTGGTAGAGTGCATATAGAGGTAGGGATAGGGGTAGGGTTAGGATTACGGTTAGGGTTTGTGTTGGTAGAATCGAGGTTTAGGGTTAGGCTTAGGGTCACGATTGCCTTTTGGGTTAGAGTCGAGTGCATTTAGGGTTAGGCTTAGTGTTGAGATTGACGATTGAGTGTTAGGGCTATAATCGAGCAAATTAGGGTTATAGTTATGGTTAGAATCCAGTGCATTTAGGGTTAGGATTAGGGTTAGGGTTAGGGTTATGTTCAGGGTGAGGGTTAGAATCGAATGCATTTAAGGATAGTGTGAGGGGTAGAGTTATGTATAAGGTTAGCTTTCGTAGAATGGAGGGTTAGGGTTAGGGTTAGGGTCATGATTGCCTTTTGGGTTAGAAGCGAGTGCATTTAGGGTTAGGGTTAGTGTTGAGATTGACGATTTAGCGTTAGTGTTAGAATCAAGCACATTAGGATTAGAGTTAAGGTTGGAATCAACTGCATTTAGGGTTAGGATTAGGTTTAGGGTTAGGGTTATGCTTAGGATGAGGGTTAGAATCGAGTGCATTTAAGGATAGTGTTAGGTTTAGAGTTAGGTATAGGGTTAGCTTTTGTAGAATCGAGGGTTAGTGTTAGTGTTGGGGTTAGGGTTAGGATTAGGGTTAGAATCAAGTGCATTTTACTGTTAGGGTTGGGGTTAGGGTTAGGGTTTGAGTGCATTTAGGGGTACGGGAGGAGTGGGTTAGGATTAAGGTTTGGGTTTGTGTTGGTAGAATCGAGGTTTAGGATTAGGCTTAGGGTCAGGATTGCCTTTCGGGTTAGAGTCGAGTGCATTTAGCGTTAGCCTTAGTGTTGAGATGGACGATGTAGTGTTATGGTTATAATCGAGTACATTAGTGTTAGAGTTATGTTTAGAATCCACTGCATTTAGGCTTAGGGTTAGGGTTAGGGTTATTAGGGTCAGTCTTAGAATCGGGAGCATTTACGGATAGTTTTAGGGTTAGAGTTAGGTTGAGGGTTAGGTTTCGTAGAATTGAGGGTTAGGGTTAGGGTTAGGGTTAGGGTTAGGGTTAGAATCAAGCGCATTTTTAGTGTTAGGGGTTGGGTTAGGGTTAGGGTTATGTTTAGGGTGAGGGTTAGAGTGTTGGTAGAGTGCATATAGAGGTAGGGATAGGGGTAGGGTTAGGATTACGGTTAGGGTTTGTGTTGGTAGAATCGAGGTTTAGGGTTAGGCTTCGGGTCATGATTGCCTTTTGGGTTAGAGTCGAGTGCATTTAGGGTTAGGCTTATTGTTGAGATTGACGAATGAGTGTTTGGGTTATAATCGAACACATTAGGGTTAGAGTTATGGTTAGAATCCAGAGCATTTAGAGTTAGGATTAGGGTTAGGGTTAGGGTTATGTTCAGGGTGAGGCTTAGAATCGAGTGCATTTCAGGACAGTGTTAGGGGTAGAGTTATGTAGAAGTTTAGCTTTCGTAGATTCGAGTGTTAGGGTTTGGGTTAGGGTCAGGATTGCCTTTTGGGTTAGAATCGAGTCCATTTAGGATTAGGGTTAGTGTTGAGATTGACGATTTAGTGTTAGGGTTATAATCAAGCACATGAGTGTTAGAGTTATGGTTAGAATCCACTGCATTTAGGCTTAGGGTTAGGGTTAGGGTTTGGGTCAGGATTGCCTTTTGGGTTAGAATCGAGTCCATTTAGTGTTAGGGTTAGTGTTGAGATTGACGATTTAGTATTAGGGTTATAATCAAGCACATGAAGGTTAGAGTTATGGTTAGAATCCACTGCTTTTAGGCTTAGGGTTAGGGTTAGGGTTATTAGGGTCAGTCTTAGAATCGAGAGCATTTAAGGATAGATTTAGGGTTAGAGTTAGGTTTAGTGTTAGTTTTCGCAGAATTGAGGGTTAGGGTTAGAATCAAGCGCATTTTTAGTGTTAGGGTTTGGGTTAGTGTTAGGGTTAGAGTGCATACAGAGGTAGGGATAGGAGTAGGGTTAGGATTAGGGTTAGGGTTTGTGTTGGTAGAATCGAGGTTTAGGGTTAGGCTTCGGGTCAGGATTGCCTTTTGGGTTAGAGTCGAGTGCATTTAGGGTTAAGCTTAGTGTTGAGATTGACGAATGAGTGTTAGGGTTATAATCGAGCACATTAGGGTTAGAGTTATGGTTAGAATCCAGAGCATTTAGAGTTAGGATTAGGGTTAGGGTTAGGCTTATGTTCAGGGTGAGGGTTAGAATCGAGTGCATTTAAGGACACTGTTAGGGGTAGAGTTATGTAGAAGGTTAGCTTTCGTAGATTCGAGGGTTAGGGTTAGGGCTATGGTTAGGGTCAGGATTGCCTTTTGGGTTAGAATCGAGTCCATTTAGGGTTAGGGTTAGTGTTGAGATTGACGATTTAGTGTTAGGGTTATAATCAAGCACATGAAGGTCAGAGTTATGGTTAGAATCCACTGCTTTTAGCCTTAGGGTTAGGGTTATTAGTGTCAGTCTTAGAATCGAGAGCATTTAAGGATAGTTTTAGGGTTAGAGTTAGGTTTAGGGTTAGTTTTCGTAAAATTGAGGCTTAGGGTTAGGGTTACGGTTAGAATCAAGCGCATTTTTAGTGTTAGGGGTTGGGGTAGTCTTAAGGTTAGAGTGAATATAGAGGTAGGTATAGGAGTAGGGTTAGGATTAGGGTTAGGATTTGTGTTGGTAGAATCGAGGTTTACGGTTAGGCTTAGGGTCACGATTGCCTTTTCGGTTAGAGTCGAGTGCATTTAGGGTTAGGCTTAGTGTTGAGATTGACGATTGAGTGTTAGGGCTATAATCGAGCAAATTAGGGTTATAGTTATGGTTAGAATCCAGTGCATTTAGGGTTAGGATTAGGGTTAGTGTTAGGGTTATGTTCAGGGTGAGGGTTAGAATCGAATGCATTTAAGGATAGTGTGAGGGGTAGTGTTATGTATAAGGTTAGCTTTCGTAGAATGGAGGGTTAGGGTTAGGGTTAGGGTCATGATTGCCTTTTGGGTTAGAAGCGAGTGCATTTAGGGTTAGGGTTAGTGTTGAGATTGACGATTTAGCGTTAGTGTTAGAATCAAGCACATTAGGATTAGAGTTAAGGTTGGAATCAACTGCATTTAGGGTTAGGATTAGGTTTAGGGTTAGGGTTATGCTTAGGATGAGGGTTAGAATCGAGTGCATTTAAGGATAGTGTTAGGTTTAGAGTTAGGTATAGGGTTAGCTTTTGTAGAATCGAGGGTTAGTGTTAGTGTTGGGGTTAGGGTTAGGATTAGGGTTAGAATCAAGTGCATTTTACTGTTAGGGTTGGGGTTAGGGTTAGGGTTTGAGTGCATTTAGGGGTACGGGAGGAGTGGGTTAGGATTAAGGTTTGGGTTTGTGTTGGTAGAATCGAGGTTTAGGATTAGGCTTAGGGTCAGGATTGCCTTTCGGGTTAGAGTCGAGTGCATTTAGCGTTAGCCTTAGTGTTGAGATGGACGATGTAGTGTTATGGTTATAATCGAGTACATTAGTGTTAGAGTTATGTTTAGAATCCAGTGCATTTAGGGTTAGGCTTAGGGTTAGGGTTAGGGTTATGTTCAGGGTGAGGGTTAGAATCGAGTGCCTTTAAGGATAGTGTTAGGGTTAGAGTTAGGTATAGGGTTAGCTTTCATAGAATCGAGGGTCAGTGTTCGGGTTAGAGTTAGGGTAAGGTTTAGGGTTAGAATCAAGTGCATTTTTAGTGTTAGGGTTGGGGTTAGGGTTAGGGTTTGAGTGCATTTAGGGGTAGGGGAGCAGTTGGGTTAGGATTAAGGTTAGGGTTTGTGTTGGTTGAATCGAGGTTTTGGGTTAGGCTTAGGGTCATAGAGCATTTTGGATCATAATTCAGAGCATTTGGGCTTAGGGTTAGTGTTGAAATTGATGATATAGTTTGAGCGTTAGATTCAGGCACATTTAGGGAAAGAGTTATGATTAGAATTCAGTGCATTTAGGGTTAGGGTTAGGCTTAGGCTTAGGGTTAGGGTTAGGTTTAGGGTCAGGGTTAGAATCGAGAGCTTTTAAGGAGAGTGCTAGGGTTAGAGTTAGGTTTAGGGTTAGCTTTCGTAGAATCGAGGGTTAGGATGAGGGTTAGGCTTAGGGTGAGGGTTAGGGTGAGAATCAAGCACAGTTTTAGTGTTAGCGTTAGGGTGAGGGTTAGGGTTAAAGTGCTTTTAGGGCTAGTGGTAGGGGTAGGGTTCGGATTAGGGTCAAGGTTTGTGTTACTAAAATCGAGGTTAAGGTTTAAGCTTAGGGTCAATATTGCATTTTGGATCTGAATGGCGTGTATTTAGGCTTTGGGTTAGTGTTCAAATTGACGATTTAGTGTTAGGGTTTGAATCGAGCACATTTAGGGTTAGAGTTATGGTTAGAATTCAGTGCATTTAGGGTTAGGGTTAGGGTTAGGGTTAGTGTCAGGGTTAAAATCGAGAGCATTTAAGGATAGTGCTAGGGTTAGAGTTAGGTTTAGCGTTCGCTTTCGTAGAATCCAGGGTTAGGCTTAAGGGTAGGCTTAGGCTTAGGCTTAGGGTTAGAATCAGGCGCATTTTTAGTGTTGTGGTTTTCGTCAGGGTATGGCTTAGAGTGCATTTAGGGGTAGGGGTATGAGTAGAGTTAGGATTAGGGTTAAGGTTTGTGTTGGTAGAATCGAGGTTTAGGGTTAGGCTTAGGGTCAGGAATGGCTTTTAGGTTAGAATGCAGTGCATTTAGGCTTAGGGATAGTGTTGAAATTGACGATTTAGTGTTAGGGTTAGAATCGAGCACATTAGGGTTGTAGTTATGGTTAGAATACAGTGCATTTAGGGTTAGGATTAGGGTTAGGGTTTGTGGTTTTACAATCGAAGTTTAGGGTTAGGCTTAGGGACAGGATTGCCTTTTGGGTTAGAATCGAGTGCATTTAGGGTTAGGGTTAGTGTTGAGATTGACGATTTAGTGTTAGGCTTAGAATCAAGCACATGAGGGTTAGAGTTATGGTTAGAATCCACTGCATTTAGGCTTAGGGTTAGGGTTAGGGTTATTAGGGTCAGTCTTAGAATCGGGAGCATTTACGGATAGTTTTAGGGTTAGAGTTAGGTTGAGGGTTAGGTTTCGTAGAATTGAGGGTTAGGGTTAGGGTTAGGGTTAGGGTTAGGGTTAGAATCAAGCGCATTTTTAGTGTTAGGGGTTGGGTTAGGGTTAGGGTTATGTTTAGGGTGAGGGTTAGAGTGTTGGTAGAGTGCATATAGAGGTAGGGATAGGGGTAGGGTTAGGATTACGGTTAGGGTTTGTGTTGGTAGAATCGAGGTTTAGGGTTAGGCTTAGGGTCACGATTGCCTTTTGGGTTAGAGTCGAGTGCATTTAGGGTTAGGCTTAGTGTTGAGATTGACGATTGAGTGTTAGGGCTATAATCGAGCAAATTAGGGTTATAGTTATGGTTAGAATCCAGTGCATTTAGGGTTAGGATTAGGGTTAGGGTTAGGGTTATGTTCAGGGTGAGGGTTAGAATCGAATGCATTTAAGGATAGTGTGAGGGGTAGAGTTATGTATAAGGTTAGCTTTCGTAGAATGGAGGGTTAGGGTTAGGGTTAGGGTCATGATTGCCTTTTGGGTTAGAAGCGAGTGCATTTAGGGTTAGGGTTAGTGTTGAGATTGACGATTTAGCGTTAGTGTTAGAATCAAGCACATTAGGATTAGAGTTAAGGTTGGAATCAACTGCATTTAGGGTTAGGATTAGGTTTAGGGTTAGGGTTATGCTTAGGATGAGGGTTAGAATCGAGTGCATTTAAGGATAGTGTTAGGTTTAGAGTTAGGTATAGGGTTAGCTTTTGTAGAATCGAGGGTTAGTGTTAGTGTTGGGGTTAGGGTTAGGATTAGGGTTAGAATCAAGTGCATTTTACTGTTAGGGTTGGGGTTAGGGTTAGGGTTTGAGTGCATTTAGGGGTACGGGAGGAGTGGGTTAGGATTAAGGTTTGGGTTTGTGTTGGTAGAATCGAGGTTTAGGATTAGGCTTAGGGTCAGGATTGCCTTTCGGGTTAGAGTCGAGTGCATTTAGCGTTAGCCTTAGTGTTGAGATGGACGATGTAGTGTTATGGTTATAATCGAGTACATTAGTGTTAGAGTTATGTTTAGAATCCAGTGCATTTAGGGTTAGGCTTAGGGTTAGGGTTAGGGTTATGTTCAGGGTGAGGGTTAGAATCGAGTGCCTTTAAGGATAGTGTTAGGGTTAGAGTTAGGTATAGGGTTAGCTTTCATAGAATCGAGGGTCAGTGTTCGGGTTAGAGTTAGGGTAAGGTTTAGGGTTAGAATCAAGTGCATTTTTAGTGTTAGGGTTGGGGTTAGGGTTAGGGTTTGAGTGCATTTAGGGGTAGGGGAGCAGTTGGGTTAGGATTAAGGTTAGGGTTTGTGTTGGTTGAATCGAGGTTTTGGGTTAGGCTTAGGGTCATAGAGCATTTTGGATCATAATTCAGAGCATTTGGGCTTAGGGTTAGTGTTGAAATTGATGATATAGTTTGAGCGTTAGATTCAGGCACATTTAGGGAAAGAGTTATGATTAGAATTCAGTGCATTTAGGGTTAGGGTTAGGCTTAGGCTTAGGGTTAGGGTTAGGTTTAGGGTCAGGGTTAGAATCGAGAGCTTTTAAGGAGAGTGCTAGGGTTAGAGTTAGGTTTAGGGTTAGCTTTCGTAGAATCGAGGGTTAGGATGAGGGTTAGGCTTAGGGTGAGGGTTAGGGTGAGAATCAAGCACAGTTTTAGTGTTAGCGTTAGGGTGAGGGTTAGGGTTAAAGTGCTTTTAGGGCTAGTGGTAGGGGTAGGGTTCGGATTAGGGTCAAGGTTTGTGTTACTAAAATCGAGGTTAAGGTTTAAGCTTAGGGTCAATATTGCATTTTGGATCTGAATGGCGTGTATTTAGGCTTTGGGTTAGTGTTCAAATTGACGATTTAGTGTTAGGGTTTGAATCGAGCACATTTAGGGTTAGAGTTATGGTTAGAATTCAGTGCATTTAGGGTTAGGGTTAGGGTTAGGGTTAGTGTCAGGGTTAAAATCGAGAGCATTTAAGGATAGTGCTAGGGTTAGAGTTAGGTTTAGCGTTCGCTTTCGTAGAATCCAGGGTTAGGCTTAAGGGTAGGCTTAGGCTTAGGCTTAGGGTTAGAATCAGGCGCATTTTTAGTGTTGTGGTTTTCGTCAGGGTATGGCTTAGAGTGCATTTAGGGGTAGGGGTATGAGTAGAGTTAGGATTAGGGTTAAGGTTTGTGTTGGTAGAATCGAGGTTTAGGGTTAGGCTTAGGGTCAGGAATGGCTTTTAGGTTAGAATGCAGTGCATTTAGGCTTAGGGATAGTGTTGAAATTGACGATTTAGTGTTAGGGTTAGAATCGAGCACATTAGGGTTGTAGTTATGGTTAGAATACAGTGCATTTAGGGTTAGGATTAGGGTTAGGGTTTGTGGTTTTACAATCGAAGTTTAGGGTTAGGCTTAGGGACAGGATTGCCTTTTGGGTTAGAATCGAGTGCATTTAGGGTTAGGGTTAGTGTTGAGATTGACGATTTAGTGTTAGGCTTAGAATCAAGCACATGAGGGTTAGAGTTATGGTTAGAATCCACTGCATTTAGGCTTAGGGTTAGGGTTAGGGTTATTAGGGTCAGTCTTAGAATCGGGAGCATTTACGGATAGTTTTAGGGTTAGAGTTAGGTTGAGGGTTAGGTTTCGTAGAATTGAGGGTTAGGGTTAGGGTTAGGGTTAGGGTTAGGGTTAGAATCAAGCGCATTTTTAGTGTTAGGGGTTGGGTTAGGGTTAGGGTTATGTTTAGGGTGAGGGTTAGAGTGTTGGTAGAGTGCATATAGAGGTAGGGATAGGGGTAGGGTTAGGATTACGGTTAGGGTTTGTGTTGGTAGAATCGAGGTTTAGGGTTAGGCTTCGGGTCATGATTGCCTTTTGGGTTAGAGTCGAGTGCATTTAGGGTTAGGCTTATTGTTGAGATTGACGAATGAGTGTTTGGGTTATAATCGAACACATTAGGGTTAGAGTTATGGTTAGAATCCAGAGCATTTAGAGTTAGGATTAGGGTTAGGGTTAGGGTTATGTTCAGGGTGAGGCTTAGAATCGAGTGCATTTCAGGACAGTGTTAGGGGTAGAGTTATGTAGAAGTTTAGCTTTCGTAGATTCGAGTGTTAGGGTTTGGGTTAGGGTCAGGATTGCCTTTTGGGTTAGAATCGAGTCCATTTAGGATTAGGGTTAGTGTTGAGATTGACGATTTAGTGTTAGGGTTATAATCAAGCACATGAGTGTTAGAGTTATGGTTAGAATCCACTGCATTTAGGCTTAGGGTTAGGGTTAGGGTTTGGGTCAGGATTGCCTTTTGGGTTAGAATCGAGTCCATTTAGTGTTAGGGTTAGTGTTGAGATTGACGATTTAGTATTAGGGTTATAATCAAGCACATGAAGGTTAGAGTTATGGTTAGAATCCACTGCTTTTAGGCTTAGGGTTAGGGTTAGGGTTATTAGGGTCAGTCTTAGAATCGAGAGCATTTAAGGATAGATTTAGGGTTAGAGTTAGGTTTAGTGTTAGTTTTCGCAGAATTGAGGGTTAGGGTTAGAATCAAGCGCATTTTTAGTGTTAGGGTTTGGGTTAGTGTTAGGGTTAGAGTGCATACAGAGGTAGGGATAGGAGTAGGGTTAGGATTAGGGTTAGGGTTTGTGTTGGTAGAATCGAGGTTTAGGGTTAGGCTTCGGGTCAGGATTGCCTTTTGGGTTAGAGTCGAGTGCATTTAGGGTTAGGCTTAGTGTTGAGATTGACGAATGAGTGTTAGGGTTATAATCGAGCACATTAGTGTTAGAGTTATGGTTAGAATCCAGAGCATTTAGACTTAGGATTAGGGTTAGGGTTAGGCTTATGTTCAGGGTGAGGGTTAGAATCGAGTGCATTTAAGGACACTGTTAGGGGTAGAGTTATGTAGAAGGTTAGCTTTCGTAGATTCGAGGGTTAGGGTTAGGGCTAGGGTTAGGGTCAGGATTGCCTTTTGGGTTAGAATCGAGTCCATTTAGGGTTAGGGTTAGTGTTGAGATTGACGATTTAGTGTTAGGGTTATAATCAAGCACATGAAGGTCAGAGTTATGGTTAGAATCCACTGCTTTTAGCCTTAGGGTTAGGGTTATTAGTGTCAGTCTTAGAATCGAGAGCATTTAAGGATAGTTTTAGGGTTAGAGTTAGGTTTAGGGTTAGTTTTCGTAAAATTGAGGCTTAGGGTTAGGGTTACGGTTAGAATCAAGCGCATTTTTAGTGTTAGGGGTTGGGGTAGTCTTAAGGTTAGAGTGAATATAGAGGTAGGTATAGGAGTAGGGTTAGGATTAGGGTTAGGGTTTGTGTTGGTAGAATCGAGGTTTACGGTTAGGCTTAGGGTCACGATTGCCTTTTCGGTTAGAGTCGAGTGCATTTAGGGTTAGGCTTAGTGTTGAGATTGACGATTGAGTGTTAGGGCTATAATCGAGCAAATTAGGGTTATAGTTATGGTTAGAATCCAGTGCATTTAGGGTTAGGATTAGGGTTAGTGTTAGGGTTATGTTCAGGGTGAGGGTTAGAATCGAATGCATTTAAGGATAGTGTGAGGGGTAGTGTTATGTATAAGGTTAGCTTTCGTAGAATGGAGGGTTAGGGTTAGGGTTAGGGTCATGATTGCCTTTTGGGTTAGAAGCGAGTGCATTTAGGGTTAGGGTTAGTGTTGAGATTGACGATTTAGCGTTAGTGTTAGAATCAAGCACATTAGGATTAGAGTTAAGGTTGGAATCAACTGCATTTAGGGTTAGGATTAGGTTTAGGGTTAGGGTTATGCTTAGGATGAGGGTTAGAATCGAGTGCATTTAAGGATAGTGTTAGGTTTAGAGTTAGGTATAGGGTTAGCTTTTGTAGAATCGAGGGTTAGTGTTAGTGTTGGGGTTAGGGTTAGGATTAGGGTTAGAATCAAGTGCATTTTACTGTTAGGGTTGGGGTTAGGGTTAGGGTTTGAGTGCATTTAGGGGTACGGGAGGAGTGGGTTAGGATTAAGGTTTGGGTTTGTGTTGGTAGAATCGAGGTTTAGGATTAGGCTTAGGGTCAGGATTGCCTTTCGGGTTAGAGTCGAGTGCATTTAGCGTTAGCCTTAGTGTTGAGATGGACGATGTAGTGTTATGGTTATAATCGAGTACATTAGTGTTAGAGTTATGTTTAGAATCCAGTGCATTTAGGGTTAGGCTTAGGGTTAGGGTTAGGGTTATGTTAAGGGTGAGGGTTAGAATCGAGTGCATTTAAGGATAGTGTTAGGGTTAGAGTTAGGTATAGGGTTAGCTTTCATAGAATCGAGGGTCAGTGTTCAGGTTAGAGTTAGGGTAAGGTTTAGGGTTAGAATCAAGTGCATTTTTAGTGTTAGGGTTGGGGTTAGGGTTAGGGTTTGAGTGCATTTAGGGGTAGGGGAGCAGTTGGGTTAGGATTAGGGTTAGGGTTTGTGTTGGTTGAATCGAGGTTTTGGGTTAGGCTTAGGGTCATAGAGCATTTTGGGTCATAATTCAGAGCATTTGGGCTTAGGGTTAGTGTTGAAATTGATGATATAGTTTGAGCGTTAGATTCAGGCACATTTAGGGAAAGAGTTATGATTAGAATTCAGTGCATTTAGGGTTAGGGTTAGGCTTAGGCTTAGGGTTAGGGTTAGGTTTAGGGTCAGGGTTAGAATCGAGAGCTTTTAAGGATAGTGCTAGTGTTAGAGTTAGGTTTAGGGTTAGCTTTCGGAGAATGGAGGGTTAGGCTTAGGGTTAGGCTTAGGGTGAGGGTTAGGGTTAGAATCAAGCACAGTTTTAGTGTTAGCGTTAGGGTGAGGGTTAGGGTTAAAGTGCTTTTAGGACTAGTGGTAGGGGTAGGGTTCGGATTAGGGTCAAGGTTTGTGTTACTAAAATCGAGGTTAGGGTTTAAGCTTAGGGTCAATATTGCATTTTGGATCTGAATGGCGTGTATTTAGGCTTTGGGTTAGTGTTCAACTTGACGATTTAGTGTTAGGGTTTGAATCGAGCACATGTAGGGTTAGAGTTATGGTTAGAATTCAATGCATTTAGGGTTAGGGTTAGGGTTAGGGTTAGTGTCAGGGTTACAATCGAGAGCATTTAAGGATAGTGCTAGGGTTAGAGTTAGGTTTAGCGTTCGCTTTCGTAGAATCCAGGGTTAGGCTTAAGGGTAGGCTTAGGCTTAGGCTTAGGGTTAGAATCAGGCTCATTTTTAGTGTTGTGGTTTTCGTCAGGGTATGGCTTAGAGTGCATTTAGGGGTAGGGGTATGAGTAGAGTTAGGATTAGGGTTAAGGTTTGTGTTGGTAGAATCGAGGTTTAGGGTTAGGCTTAGGGTCAGGAATGGCTTTTGGGTTAGAATGCAGTGCATGTAGGCTTAGGGATAGTGTTGAAATTGACGATTTAGTGTTAGGGTTAGAATCGAGCACATTAGGGTTGTAGTTATGGTTAGAATACAGTGCATTTAGGGTTAGGATTAGGGTTAGGGTTTGTGGTTTTACAATCGAAGTTTAGGGTTAGGCTTAGGGACAGGATTGCCTTTTGGGTTAGAATCGAGTGCATTTAGGGTTAGGGTTAGTGTTGAGATTGACGATTTAGTGTTAGGCTTAGAATCAAGCACATGAGGGTTAGAGTTATGGTTAGAATCCACTGCATTTAGGCTTAGGGTTAGGGTTAGGGTTATTAGGGTCAGTCTTAGAATCGGGAGCATTTACGGATAGTTTTAGGGTTAGAGTTAGGTTGAGGGTTAGGTTTCGTAGAATTGAGGGTTAGGGTTAGGGTTAGGGTTAGGGTTAGGGTTAGAATGAAGCGCATTTTTAGTGTTAGGGGTTGGGTTAGGGTTAGGGTTATGTTTAGGGTGAGGGTTAGAGTGTTGGTAGAGTGCATATAGAGGTAGGGATAGGGGTAGGGTTAGGATTAGGGTTAGGGTTTGTGTTGGTAGAATCGAGGTTTAGGGTTAGGCTTCGGGTCATGATTGCCTTTTGGATTAGAGTCGAGTGCATTTAGGGTTAGGCTTATTGTTGAGATTGACGAATGAGTGTTTGGGTTATAATCGAACACATTAGGGTTAGAGTTATGGTTAGAATCCAGAGCATTTAGAGTTAGGATTAGGGTTAGGGTTAGGGTTATGTTCAGGGTGAGGCTTAGAATCGAGTGCATTTCAGGACAGTGTTAGGGGTAGAGTTATGTAGAAGTTTAGCTTTCGTAGATTCGAGTGTTAGGGTTTGGGTTAGGGTCAGGATTGCCTTTTGGGTTAGAATCGAGTCCATTTAGGATTAGGGTTAGTGTTGAGATTGACGATTTAGTGTTAGGGTTATAATCAAGCACATGAGTGTTAGAGTTATGGTTAGAATCCACTGCATTTAGGCTTAGGGTTAGGGTTAGGGTTTGGGTCAGGATTGCCTTTTGGGTTAGAATCGAGTCCATTTAGTGTTAGGGTTAGTGTTGAGATTGACGATTTAGTGTTAGGGTTATAATCAAGCACATGAAGGTTAGAGTTATGGTTAGAATCCACTGCTTTTAGGCTTAGGGTTAGGGTTAGGGTTATTAGGGTCAGTCTTAGAATCGAGAGCATTTAAGGATAGATTTAGGGTTAGAGTTAGGTTTAGTGTTAGTTTTCGCAGAATTGAGGGTTAGGGTTAGAATCAAGCGCATTTTTAGTGTTAGGGTTTGGGTTAGTGTTAGGGTTAGAGTGCATACAGAGGTAGGGATAGGAGTAGGGTTAGGATTAGGGTTAGGGTTTGTGTTGGTAGAATCGAGGTTTAGGGTTAGGCTTCGGGTCAGGATTGCCTTTTGGGTTAGAGTCGAGTGCATTTAGGGTTAGGCTTAGTGTTGAGATTGACGAATGAGTGTTAGGGTTATAATCGAGCACATTAGGGTTAGAGTTATGGTTAGAATCCAGAGCATTTAGACTTAGGATTAGGGTTAGGGTTAGGCTTATGTTCAGGGTGAGGGTTAGAATCGAGTGCATTTAAGGACACTGTTAGGGGTAGAGTTATGTAGAAGGTTAGCTTTCGTAGATTCGAGGGTTAGGGTTAGGGCTAGGGTTAGGGTCAGGATTGCCTTTTGGGTTAGAATCGAGTCCATTTAGGGTTAGGGTTAGTGTTGAGATTGACGATTTAGTGTTAGGGTTATAATCAAGCACATGAAGGTCAGAGTTATGGTTAGAATCCACTGCTTTTAGCCTTAGGGTTAGGGTTATTAGTGTCAGTCTTAGAATCGAGAGCATTTAAGGATAGTTTTAGGGTTAGAGTTAGGTTTAGGGTTAGTTTTCGTAAAATTGAGGCTTAGGGTTAGGGTTACGGTTAGAATCAAGCGCATTTTTAGTGTTAGGGGTTGGGGTAGTCTTAAGGTTAGAGTGAATATAGAGGTAGGTATAGGAGTAGGGTTAGGATTAGGGTTAGGGTTTGTGTTGGTAGAATCGAGGTTTACGGTTAGGCTTAGGGTCACGATTGCCTTTTCGGTTAGAGTCGAGTGCATTTAGGGTTAGGCTTAGTGTTGAGATTGACGATTGAGTGTTAGGGCTATAATCGAGCAAATTAGGGTTATAGTTATGGTTAGAATCCAGTGCATTTAGGGTTAGGATTAGGGTTAGTGTTAGGGTTATGTTCAGGGTGAGGGTTAGAATCGAATGCATTTAAGGATAGTGTGAGGGGTAGTGTTATGTATAAGGTTAGCTTTCGTAGAATGGAGGGTTAGGGTTAGGGTTAGGGTCATGATTGCCTTTTGGGTTAGAAGCGAGTGCATTTAGGGTTAGGGTTAGTGTTGAGATTGACGATTTAGCGTTAGTGTTAGAATCAAGCACATTAGGATTAGAGTTAAGGTTGGAATCAACTGCATTTAGGGTTAGGATTAGGTTTAGGGTTAGGGTTATGCTTAGGATGAGGGTTAGAATCGAGTGCATTTAAGGATAGTGTTAGGTTTAGAGTTAGGTATAGGGTTAGCTTTTGTAGAATCGAGGGTTAGTGTTAGTGTTGGGGTTAGGGTTAGGATTAGGGTTAGAATCAAGTGCATTTTACTGTTAGGGTTGGGGTTAGGGTTAGGGTTTGAGTGCATTTAGGGGTACGGGAGGAGTGGGTTAGGATTAAGGTTTGGGTTTGTGTTGGTAGAATCGAGGTTTAGGATTAGGCTTAGGGTCAGGATTGCCTTTCGGGTTAGAGTCGAGTGCATTTAGCGTTAGCCTTAGTGTTGAGATGGACGATGTAGTGTTATGGTTATAATCGAGTACATTAGTGTTAGAGTTATGTTTAGAATCCAGTGCATTTAGGGTTAGGCTTAGGGTTAGGGTTAGGGTTATGTTCAGGGTGAGGGTTAGAATCGAGTGCATTTAAGGATAGTGTTAGGGTTAGAGTTAGGTATAGGGTTAGCTTTCATAGAATCGAGGGTCAGTGTTCAGGTTAGAGTTAGGGTAAGGTTTAGGGTTAGAATCAAGTGCATTTTTAGTGTTAGGGTTGGGGTTAGGGTTAGGGTTTGAGTGCATTTAGGGGTAGGGGAGCAGTTGGGTTAGGATTAGGGTTAGGGTTTGTGTTGGTTGAATCGAGGTTTTGGGTTAGGCTTAGGGTCATAGAGCATTTTGGGTCATAATTCAGAGCATTTGGGCTTAGGGTTAGTGTTGAAATTGATGATATAGTTTGAGCGTTAGATTCAGGCACATTTAGGGAAAGAGTTATGATTAGAATTCAGTGCATTTAGGGTTAGGGTTAGGCTTAGGCTTAGGGTTAGGGTTAGGTTTAGGGTCAGGGTTAGAATCGAGAGCTTTTAAGGATAGTGCTAGTGTTAGAGTTAGGTTTAGGGTTAGCTTTCGGAGAATCGAGGGTTAGGCTTAGGGTTAGGCTTAGGGTGAGGGTTAGGGTGAGAATCAAGCACAGTTTTAGTGTTAGCGTTAGGGTGAGGGTTAGGGTTAAAGTGCTTTTAGGGCTAGTGGTAGGGGTAGGGTTCGGATTAGGGTCAAGGTTTGTGTTACTAAAATCGAGGTTAGGGTTTAAGCTTAGGGTCAATATTGCATTTTGGATCTGAATGGCGTGTATTTAGGCTTTGGGTTAGTGTTCAAATTGACGATTTAGTGTTAGGGTTTGAATCGAGCACATGTAGGGTTAGAGTTATGGTTAGAATTCAATGCATTTAGGGTTAGGGTTAGGGTTAGGGTTAGTGTCAGGGTTACAATCGAGAGCATTTAAGGATAGTGCTAGGGTTAGAGTTAGGTTTAGCGTTCGCTTTCGTAGAATCCAGGGTTAGGCTTAAGGGTAGGCTTAGGCTTAGGCTTAGGGTTAGAATCAGGCGCATTTTTAGTGTTGTGGTTTTCATCAGGGTATGGCTTAGAGTGCATTTAGGGGTAGGGGTATGAGTAGAGTTAGGATTAGGGTTAAGGTTTGTGTTGGTAGAATCGAGGTTTAGGGTTAGGCTTAGGGTCAGGAATGGCTTTTGGGTTAGAATGCAGTGCATGTAGGCTTAGGGATAGTGTTGAAATTGACGATTTAGTGTTAGGGTTAGAATCGAGCACATTAGGGTTGTAGTTATGGTTAGAATACAGTGCATTTAGGGTTAGGATTAGGGTTAGGGTTTGTGGTTTTACAATCGAAGTTTAGGGTTAGGCTTAGGGACAGGATTGCCTTCTGGGTTAGAATCGAGTGCATTTAGGGTTAGGGTTAGTGTTGAGATTGACGATTTAGTGTTAGGCTTAGAATCAAGCACATGAGGGTTAGAGTTATGGTTAGAATCCACTGCATTTAGGCTTAGGGTTAGGGTTAGGGTTATTAGGGTCAGTCTTGGAATCGAGAGCATTTACGGATAGTTTTAGGGTTAGAGTTAGGTTGAGGGTTAGGTTTCGTAGAATTGAGGGTTAGGGTTAGGGTTAGGGTTAGGGTTAGGGTTAGAATGAAGCGCATTTTTAGTGTTAGGGGTTGGGTTAGGGTTAGGGTTATGTTTAGGGTGAGGGTTAGAGTGTTGGTAGAGTGCATATAGAGGTAGGGATAGGGGTAGGGTTAGGATTAGGGTTAGGGTTTGTGTTGGTAGAATCGAGGTTTAGGGTTAGGCTTCGGGTCATGATTGCCTTTTGGATTAGAGTCGAGTGCATTTAGGGTTAGGCTTATTGTTGAGATTGACGAATGAGTGTTAGGGTTATAATCGAACACATTAGGGTTAGAGTTATGGTTAGAATCCAGAGCATTTAGAGTTAGGATTAGGGTTAGGGTTAGGGTTATGTTCAGGGTGAGGCTTAGAATCGAGTGCATTTCAGGACAGTGTTAGGGGTAGAGTTATGTAGAAGTTTAGCTTTCGTAGATTCGAGTGTTAGGGTTTGGGTTAGGGTCAGGATTGCCTTTTGGGTTAGAATCGAGTCCATTTAGGATTAGGGTTAGTGTTGAGATTGACGATTTAGTGTTAGGGTTATAATCAAGCACATGAGTGTTAGAGTTATGGTTAGAATCCACTGCATTTAGGCTTAGGGTTAGGGTTAGGGTTTGGGTCAGGATTGCCTTTTGGGTTAGAATCGAGTCCATTTAGTGTTAGGGTTAGTGTTGAGATTGACGATTTAGTGTTAGGGTTATAATCAAGCACATGAAGGTTAGAGTTATGGTTAGAATCCACTGCTTTTAGGCTTAGGGTTAGGGTTAGGGTTATTAGGGTCAGTCTTAGAATCGAGAGCATTTAAGGATAGTTTTAGGGTTAGAGTTAGGTTTAGGGTTAGTTTTCGTAGAATTGAGGGTTAGGGTTAGGGTTAGGGTTAGAATGAAGCGCATTTTTAGTGTTAGGGGTTGGGTTATGGTTAGGGTTGGAGTGCATATAGAGGTAGGTATAGGAGTAGGGTTAGGATTTGGGTTAGGGTTTGTGTTGGTAGAATCGAGGTTTAGGGTTAGGCTTAGGGTCAGGATTGCCTTTTGGGTTACAGTCGAGTGCATTTAGGGTTAGGCTTAGTGTTGAGATTGACGATTGAGTGTTAGGGCTATAATCGAGCAAATTAGGGTTACAGTTATGGTTACAATCCAATGCATTTAGAGTTAGGATTAGGGTTAGTGTTAGGGTTATGTTCAGGATGAGGGTTAGAATCGAATGCATTTAAGGATAGTGTGAGGGGTAGAGTTATGTATAAGGTTAGCTTTCGTAGAATGGAGGGTTAGGGTTAGGGTTAGGGTCATGATTGCCTTTTGGGTTAGAAGCGAGTGCATTTAGGGTTAGGGTTAGTGTTGGGATTGACGATTTAGAGTTAGTGTTAGAATCAAGCACATTAGGGTTAGAGTTATGGTTAGAATCCAGAGCATTTAGAGTTAGGATTATGGTTAGGGTTAGGGTTATGTTCAGGGTGAGGGTTAGAATCGAGTGCATTTAAGGATAGTGTTAGGGGTAGAGTTATTTAGAAGGTTAGCTTTCGTAGATTAGAGGGTTAGGGTTAGAGTTAGGGTCAGGATTGCCTTTTGGGTTAGAATCGAGTGCATTTAGGGTTAGGGTTAGTGTTGAGATTGACGATTTAGAGTTAGTGTTAGAATCAAGCACATTGGGGTGAGAGTTAAGGTTGGAATCCAGTGCATTTAGGGTTAGGATTAGGGTTAGGGTTAGGGTTATGTTTAGGGTGAGGGTTAGAAATGGAGTGCATTTAAGGATAGTGTTAGGGTTAGAGTTAGGTATAGGGTTAGCTTTTGTAGAATCGAGGGTTAGTGTTAGTTTTAGGGTTAGCGTTAGGATTAGGGTTAGAATCAAGTGCATTTTACTGTTAGGGTTGGGGTTAGGGTTAGGGTTTGAGTGCATTTAGGGGTACGGGAGGAGTGGGTTAGGACTAAGGTTTGGGTTTGTGTTGGTAGAATCGAGGTTTAGTATTAGGCTTAGGGTCAGGATTGCCTGTCGGGTTAGAGCCGAGTGCATTTAGCGTTAGCCTTAATGTTGAGATGGACGATTTAGTGTTATGGTTATAATCGAGTACATTAGTGTTAGAGTTATGTTTAGAATCCAGTGCATTTAGGGTTAGGCTTAGGCTTAGGGTTAGGGTTATGTTCAGGGTGAGGGTTAGAATCGAGTGCATTTAAGGATAGTGTTAGGGTTAGAGTTATGTATAGGGTTAGCTTTCATAGAATCGAGGGTCAGTGTTCAGGTTAGAGTTCGGGTAAGGATTAGGGTTAGAATCAAGTGCATTTTTAGTGTTAGGGTTGGGGTTAGGGTGAGGGTTTGAGTGCATTTAGGGGTAGGGGAGCAGTTGGGTTAGGATTAGGGTTAGGGTTTGTGTTGGTTGAATCGAGGTTTTGGGTTAGGCTTAGGGTCAGGAGAGCATTTTGGGTCATAATTCAGAGCATTTGGGCTTAGGGTTAGTGTTGAAATTGATGATATAGTTTGAGCGTTAGAATCAGGCACATTTAGGGAAAGACTTATGATTAGAATTCAGTGCATTTAGGGTTAGGGTTAGGCTTAGGCTTAGGGTTAGGGTTAGGTTTAGGGTCAGGGTTAGAATCGAGAGCTTTTAAGGATAGTGCTAGTGTTAGAGTTAGGTTTAGGGTTAGCTTTCGTAGAATCGAGGGTTAGGCTTAGGGTTAGGCTTAGGGTGAGGGTTAGGGTTAGAATCAAGCACAGTTTTAGTGTTAGCGTTAGGGTGAGGGTTAGGGTTAAAGTGCTTTTAGGGCTAGTGGTAGGGGTAGGGTTCGGATTAGGGTTAAGGTTTGTGTTACTAAAATCGAGGTTTACTTTTAAGCTTAGGGTCAATATTGCATTTTGAATCTGAATGGCGTGTATTTAGGCTTTGGGTTAGTGTTCAAATTGACGATTTAGTGTTAGGGTTTGAATCGAGCACATGTAGGGTTAGAGTTATGGTTAGAATTCAGTGCATTTAGGATTAGGGTTAGGGTTAGGGTTAGGGTCAGGGTTACAATCGAGAGCATTTAAGGATAGTGCTAGGGTTAGAGTTAGGTTTAGCGTTCGCTTTCGTAGAATTGAGGGTTAGGCTTAAGGGTAGGCTTAGGCTTAGGCTTAGGGTTAGAATCAGGCGCATTTTTAGTGTTGTCGTTTTCGTCAGGGTATGGCTTAGAGTGCATTTAGGGGTAGGGGTATGAGTAGAGTTAGGATTAGGGTTAAGGTTTGTGTTGGTAGAATCGAGGTTTAGGGTTAGGCTTAGGGTCAGGAATGGCTTTTGGGTTAGAATGCAGTGCATGTAGGCTTAGGGATAGTGTTGAAATTGACGATTTAGTGTTAGGGTTAGAATCGAGCACATTAGGGTTGTAGTTATGGTTAGAATACAGTGCATTTAGGGTTAGGATTAGGTTTAAGGTTTGTGTTTTTAGAATCGAAGTTTAGGGTTAGGCTTAGGGACAGGATTGCCTTTTGGTTTAGAATCGAGTGCATTTAGGGTTAGGGTTAGTGTTGAGATTGACGATTTAGTGTTAGGCTTAGAATAAAGCACATGAGGGTTAGAGTTATGGTTAGAATCCACTGCATTTAGGCTTAGGGTTAGGGTTAGGCTTATTAGGGTCAGTCTTAGAATCGAGAGCATTTAAGGATAGTTTTAGGGTTAGAGTTAGGTTGAGGGTTAGGTTTCGTAGAATTGAGGGTTAGGGTTAGGGTTAGGTTTAGGGTTAGAATCAAGCGCATTTTTAGTGTTAGGGGTTGGATTAGGGGTAGAGTTATAGTGCATATAGAAGTAGGGATAGGAGTAGGGTTAGGATTAGGGTTAGGGTTTGTGTTGGTAGAATCGAGGTTTAGTGTTAGTCTTCGGGTCATGATTGCCTTTTGGGTTAGAGTCGAGTGCATTTAGGGTTAGGCTTATTGTTGAGATTGACGAATGAGTGTTTGGGTTATAATCGAACACATTAGGGTTAGAGTTATGGTTAGAATCCAGAGCATTTAGAGTTAGGATTAGGGTTAGGGTTAGGGTTATGTTCAGGGTGAGGGTTAGAATCGAGTGCATTTAAGGATAGTGTTAGGGGTAGAGTTATGTAGAAGGTTAGCTTTCGTAGATTCGAGTGTTAGGGTTTGGGTTCGGGTCAGGATTGCCTTTTGGGTTAGAATCGAGTCCATTTAGGATTAGGGTTAATGTTGAGATTGACGATTTAGTGTTAGGGTTATAATTAAGCAGATGAGTGTTAGAGTTATGGTTAGAATCCACTGCATTTAGGCTTAGGGTTAGGGTTAGGGTTTGGGTCAGGATTGCCTTTTGGGTTAGAATCGAGTCCATTTAGGGTTCGGGTTAGTGTTCAGATTGACGATTTAGTATTAGGGTTATAATCAAGCACATGAAGGTTAGAGTTATGGTTAGAATCCACTGCTTTTAGGCTTAGGGTTATGGTTAGGGTTATTAGTGTCAGTCTTAGAATCGAGAGCATTTAAGGATAGTTTTAGTGTTAGAGTTAGGTTTAGGGTTAGTTTTCGTAGAATTGAGGGTTAGGGTTAGGGTTTGGGTTAGAATTAAGCGCATTTTTAGTGTTAGGGGTTGGGTTAGTGTTAGGGTTAGAGTGAATATAGAGGTAGGGGTAGGAGTAGGGTTAGGATTAGGGTTAGGGTTTGTGTTGGTAGAAACGAGGTTTAAGGTTAGGCTTAGGGTCAGGATTGCCTTTTGGGTTAGAGTCGAGTGCATTTAGGGTTAGGCTTAGTGTTGAGATTGACGAATGAGTGTTAGGGTTATAATCGAGCACATTATGGTTAGAGTTATGGTTAGAATCCAGAGCATTTAGACTTAGGATTAGGGTTAGGGTTAGGGTTATGTTCAGGGTGAGGGTTAGAATCGAGTGCATTTAAGGATAGTGTTAGGGGTAGAGTTATGTAGAAGGTTAGCTTTCGTAGATTCGAGTGTTAGGGTTTGGGTTAGGGTCAAGATTGCCTTTTGGGTTAGAGTCGAGTGCATTTAGGGTTAGGCTTAGTGTTGAGATTGACGAATGAGTGTTAGGGATATAATCGAGCACATTAGGGTTAGAGTTATGGTTAGAATCCAGAGCATTTAGACTTAGGATTAGGGTTAGTGTTACGGTTATGTTCAGGGTGAGGGTTAGAATCGAGTGCATTTAAGGACACTGTTAGGGGTAGAGTTATGTAGAAGGTTAGCTTTCGTAGATTCGAGGGTTAGGGTTAGGGCTAGGGTTAGGGTCAGGATTGCCTTTTGGGTTAGAATCGAGTCCATTTAGGGTTAGGGTTAGTGTTGAGATTGACGATTTAGTGTTAGGGTTATAATCAAGCACATGAAGGTCAGAGGTATCGTTAGAATCCACTGCATTTAGCTTAGGGTTAGGGTTAGGGTTTGGGTTAGGATTGCCTTTTTGGTTAGAATCGAGTCCATTTAGGGATAGGGTTAGTGTTGAGATTGACGATTTAGTGTTAGGGTTATAATCAAGCACATGAAGGTCAGAGTTATGGTTAGAATCCACTGCTTTTAGGCTTAGGGTTAGGGTTATTAGGGCCAGTCTTAGAATCGAGAGCATTTAAGGATAGTTTTAGGCTTAGAGTTAGGTTTAGGGTTAGTTTTCGTAAAATTGAGGGTTAGGGTTAGGGTTATGGTTACAATCAAGCGCATTTTTAGTGTTAGGGATTGGGATAGTGTTAGGGTTAGAGTGAATATAGAGGTAGGTATAGGAGTAGGGTTAGGATTTGGGTTAGGGTTTGTGTTGGTAGAATCGAGGTTTAGGGTTAGGCGTAGGGTCAGGATTGCCTTTTGGGTTAGAGTCGAGTGCATTTAGGGTTAGGCTTAGTGTTGAGATTGACGATTTAGTGTTAGGGCTATAATTGAGCAAATTAGGGTTATAGTTATGGTTAGAATCCAGTGCATTTAGAATTAGGATTAGGGTTAGGGTTAGGGTTATGTTCAGGGTGAGGGTTAGAATCGAATGCATTTAAGGATAGTGTGAGGGGTAGAGTTATGTATAAGGTTAGCTTTCGTAGAATGGAGGGTTAGGGTTAGGGTTAGGGTCATGATTGCCTTTTGGGTTAGAAGCGAGTGCATTTAGGGTTAGGGTTAGTGTTGGGATTGACGATTTAGAGTTAGTGTTAGAATCAAGCACATTAGGGTTAGAGTTATGGTTAGAATCCAGAGCATTTAGAGTTAGGATTAGGGTTAGGGTTAGGGGTATGTTCAGGGTGAGGGTTAGAATCGAGTGCATTTAAGGATAGTGTTAGGGGTAGAGTTATTTAGAAGGTTAGCTTTCGTAGATTAGAGGGTTAGGGTTAGAGTTAGGGTCAGGATTGCCTTTTGGGTTAGAATCGAGTGCATTTAGGGTTAGGGTTAGTGTTGAGAGTTAGAATCAAGCACATTGGGGTGAGAGTTAAGGTTGGAATCCAGTGCATTTAGGGTTAGGATTAGGGTTAGGGGTTAGGGTTATGTTTAGGGTGAGGGTTAGAAATGGAGTGCATTTAAGGATAGTGTTAGGGGTTAGAGTTAGGTATAGGGTTAGCTTTTGTAGAATCGAGGGTAGTGTTAGTGTTAGGGTTAGGGTTAGGATTAGGGTTAGAATCAAGTGCATTTTACTGTTAGGGTTGGGGTTAGGGTTAGGTGTTTGAGTGCATTTAGGGGTACGGGAGGAGTGGGTTAGGACTAAGGTTGGGTTTGTGTTGGTAGAATCGAGGTTTAGTATTAGGCTTAGGGTCAGGATTGCCTTTCGGGTTAGAGCCGAGTGCATTTAGCGTTAGCCTTATGTTGAGATGGACGATTTAGTGTTATGGTTATAATCGAGTACATTAGTGTTAGAGTTATGTTTAGAATCCAGTGCATTTAGGGTTAGGCTTAGGGTTAGGGTTAGGGTTATGTTCAGGGTGAGGGTTAGAATCGAGTGCATTAAGGATAGTGTTAGGGTTAGAGTTAGGGTATAGGGTTAGCTTTCATAGAATCGAGGGTCAGTGTTCAGGTTAGAGTTCGGGTAAGGATAGGGTTAGAATCAAGTGCATTTTTAGTGTTAGGGTTGGGGGTTAGGGTTAGGGTTTGAGTGCATTTAGGGGTAGGGGAGCAGTTGGGTTAGGATTAGGGTTAGGGTTTGTGTTGGTGTGAATCGAGGTTTTGGGTTAGGCTTAGGGTCAGGAGAGCATTTGGGTCTAATTCAGGAGCATTTGGGCTTAGGGTTAGTGTGAAATTGATGATATAGTTTGAGCGTTAGAATCAGGCACATTTAGGGAAAGACTTTTGATTAGAATTCAGTGCATTTAGGGGTTAGGTTAGGCTTAGGCTTAGGGTTAGGGTTAGGTTTAGGGTCAGGGTTAGAATCGGAGAGCTTTAAGGATAGTGCTAGTGTTAGAGTTAGGTTTAGGGGTTAGCTTTCGTAGAATGGAGGGTTAGGCTTAGGGTTATGCTTAGGGTGAGGGGTTAGGGTTAGAATCAAGCACTGTTTTAGGTGTTAGCGGTTAGGGTGAGGGTTAGGGTTAAAGTGCTTTTAGGGCTAGTGGTAGGGGTAGGGTTCGGATTAGGGTTAAGGTTTGTGTTACTAAAATCGAGGTTTAGGTTTAAGCTTAGGGTCAATATTGCATTTTGGATCTGAATGGCGTGTATTTAGGCTTGGGTTAGTGTTCAAACTGACGATTTAGTGTTAGGGTTTGAATCGAGCACATGTAGGGTTAGAGTTATGGTTAGAATTCAGTGCAGTTTAGGATTAGGTGGTTAGGGGTTGGGGGTTAGGGTCAGGGGGTGTACAATCGAGAGCATTTAAGGATAGTGCTAGGGTTAGAGTTAGGTTTAGCGTTCGCTTTCGTAGAATTCCAGGGTAGGCTTAAGGGTAGGCTTAGGCTTAGGCTTAGGGTTAGAATCAGGCGCATTTTTAGTGTTGTGGTTTTCGGTCAGGGTATGGCTTAGAGTGCATTTAGGGGTAGGGGTATGAGTAGAGTTAGGATTAGGTTAAGGTTTGTGTTGGTAGAATCGAGGTTTAGGGTTAGGCTTAGGGGTCAGGAATGGCTTTTGGGTTAGAATGCAGTGCATGTAGGCTTAGGGATAGTGTTGAAATGGGACGATTTAGTGTTAGGGTTAGAATCGAGCACATTAGGGGTTGAGTTATAGTTAGAAGTACAGTGCATTTAGGGTTAGGATTAGGGTTAAGGGTTTGTGTTTTAGAATCGAAGGTTAGGTTAGGCTTAGGGACAGGATTGCCTTTTGGGTTAGAATCGAGTGCATTTAGGGTTATGGTTAGTGTTGAGATTGACGATTTAGTGTTAGGCTTAGAATAAAGCACATGAGGGTTAGAGTTATGGTTAGAATCCACTGCATTTAGGCTTAGGGTTAGGGTTAGGCTGATTAGGGTCAGTCTTAGAATCGAGAGCATTTAAGGATAGTTTTAGGGTTAGAGTGAGGTTGAGGGTTAGGTGGTCGTAGAATTGAGGGTTAGGGGTTAGGGTTAGGTTAGGGTTAGAATCAAGTGCATTTTAGTGTTAGGGGTTGGGGTTAGGGTTATGG
Organism: Notamacropus eugenii; assembly: GCF_028372415.1. Taxonomy (NCBI): domain Eukaryota; kingdom Metazoa; phylum Chordata; class Mammalia; order Diprotodontia; family Macropodidae; genus Notamacropus; species Notamacropus eugenii. The sequence continues at coordinate 737,113 of NC_092873.1, forward strand.
GTTAGAGTGCATATAGAAGTAGGGATAGGAGTAGGGTTAGGATTAGGTTAGGGTTTGTGTTGGTAGAATCGAGGTTTAGTGTTAGTCTTCGGGGTCATGATTGCCTTTGGGTTAGAGTCGAGTGCATTTAGGGTTAGGCTTATTGTTGAGATTGACGAATGAGTGTTTGGTTATAAGCGAACACATTAGGGTTAGAGTTATGGTTAGAATCCAGAGCATTTAGAGTTAGGATTAGGGTTAGGGTTAGGGGTATGTTCAGGGTGAGGGTTAGAATCGAGTGCATTTAAGGATAGTGTTAGGGGTAGAGTTATTTAGAAGGTTAGGCTTTCGTAGATTAGAGGGTTAGGGTAGAGGTTAGGGTCAGGATTGCCTTTTGGGTTAGAATCGAGTGCATTTAGGGTTAGGGTTAGTGTTGAGATTGACGATTTAGAGTTAGTGTTAGAATCAAGCACTTGGGGGTGAGAGTTAAGGTTGGGAATCCAGTGCTTTAGGGTTAGGATTAGGGGTTAGGGTTAGGGTTAGGGTTTAGGGTGAGGGTTAGAAATGGAGTGCATTTAAGGATAGTGTTAGGGTTAGAGTTAGGTATAGGGGTTTGCTTTTCTAGAATCGAGGGGTTAGTGTTAGTGTTAGGGTTAGGGTTAGGATTAGGGTTAGAATCAAGTGCATTTTACTGTTAGGGTTGGGGGTTAGGGTTAGGGGTTTGAGTGCATTTAGGGGTACGGGAGGAGTGGGTTAGGACTAAGGTTGGGTTTGTGTTGGTAGAATCGAGGTTTAGTATTAGGCTTAGGGTCAGGATTGCCTTTCGGGTTAGAGCCGAGTGGCATTTAGCGTTAGCCTTAATGTTGAGATGGACGATTTAGTGTTATGGTTATAATCGAGGTACATTAGTGTTAGAGTTATGTTTAGAATCCAGTGCATTGAGGGTTAGGCTTAGGGGTAGGGTTAGGGTTATGTTCAGGGTGAGGGTTAGAATCGAGTGCATTTAAGGATAGTGTTAGGGTTAGAGTTAGGTATAGGGTTAGCTTTCATAGAATCGAGGGTCAGGTTCAGGTTAGAGTTCGGGTAAGGATTAGGGTTAGAATCAAGTGCATTTTAGTGTTAGGGTTGGGGTTAGGTTAGGGTTTGAGTGCATTTAGGGGTAGGGGAGCAGTTGGGTTAGGATTAGGGGTAGGGTTTGTGTTGGTTGAATCGAGGTTTTGGGTTAGGGCTTAGGGTCAGGAGAGCATTTTGGGTCATAATTCAGAGCATTTGGGCTTAGGGTTAGTGTTGAAATTGATGATATAGTTTGAGCGTTAGAATCAGGCACATTTAGGGAAAGACTTATGATTAGAATTCAGTGCATTTAGGGTTAGGGTTAGGCTTAGGCTTAGGGTTAGGGTTAGGTTTAGGGTCAGGGTTAGAATCGAGAGCTTTTAAGGATAGTGCTAGTGTTAGAGTTAGGTTTAGGGTTAGCTTTCGTAGAATCGAGGGTTAGGCTTAGGGTAGGCTTAGGGTGAGGGTAGGGTTAGAATCAAGCACAGTTTTAGTGTTAGCGATAGGGTGAGGGTTAGGTTTAAAGTGCTTTTAGGGCTAGTGGTAGGGGTAGGGGTTCGGATTAGGGTTAAGGTTTGTGTTACTAAAATCGAGGTTTAGGTTTAAGCTTAGGGTCAATATTGCATTTTGGATCCGAATGGCGTGTATTTAGGCTTTGGGTTCGTGTTCAAATTGACGATTTAGTGTTAGGGTTTGAATCGAGCACATGTAGGGTTAGAGTTATGGTTAGAATTCAGTGCATTTAGGATTAGGGTTAGGGTTAGGGTTAGGGTCAGGGTTACAATCGAGAGCATTTAAGGATAGTGCTAGGGTTAGAGTTAGGTTTAGCGTTCGCTTTCGTAGAATTGAGGGTTAGGCTTAAGGGTAGGCTTAGGCTTAGGCTTAGGGTTAGAATCAGGCGCATTTTTAGTGTTGTGGTTTTCGTCAGGGTATGGCTTAGAGTGCATTTAGGGGTAGGGGTATGAGTAGAGTTAGGATTAGGGTTGAGGTTTGTGTTGGTAGAATCGAGGTTTAGGGTTAGGCTTAGGGTCAGGAATGGCTTTTGGGTTAGAATGCAGTGCATGTAGGCTTAGGGATAGTGTTGAAATTGACGATTTAGTGTTAGGGTTAGAATCGAGCACATTAGGGTTGTAGTTATAGTTAGAATACAGTGCATTTAGGGTTAGGATTAGGTTTAAGGTTTGTGTTTTTAGAATCGAAGTTTAGGGTTAGGCTTAGGGACAGGATTGCCTTTTGGGTTAGAATCGAGTGCATTTAGGGTTAGGGTTAGTGTTGAGATTGACGATTTAGTGTTAGGCTTAGAATAAAGCACATGAGGGTTAGAGTTATGGTTAGAATCCACTGCATTTAGGCTTAGGATTAGGGTTAGGCTTATTAGGGTCAGTCTTAGAATCGAGAGCATTTAAGAATAGTTTTAGGGTTAGAGTTAGGTTGAGGGTTAGGTTTCGTAGAATTGAGGGTTAGGGTTAGGGTTAGGTTTAGGGTTAGAATCAAGTGCATTTTTAGTGTTAGGGGTTGGGTTAGGGTTATGGTTAGAGTGCATATAGAAGTAGGGATAGGAGTAGGGTTAGGATTAGGGTTAGGGTTTGTGTTGGTAGAATCGAGGTTTAGTGTTAGGCTTCGGGTCATGATTGCCTTTTGGGTTAGAGTCGAGTGCATTTAGGGTTAGGCTTATTGTTGAGATTGACGAATGAGTGTTTGGGTTATAATCGAACACATTAGGGTTAGAGTTATGGTTAGAATCCAGAGCATTTAGAGTTAGGATTAGGGTTAGGGTTAGGGTTATGTTCAGTGTGAGGCTTAGAATCGAGTGCATTTCAGTACAGTGTTAGGGGTAGAGTTATGTAGAAGTTTAGCTTTCGTAGATTCGAGTGTTAGGGTTTGGGTTAGGGTCAGGATTGCCTTTTGGGTTAGAATCGAGTCCATTTAGAATTAGGGTTAGTGTTGAGATTGACGATTTAGTGTTAGGGTTATAATTAAGCACATGAGTGTTAGAGTTATGGTTAGAATCCCCTGCATTTAGGCTTAGGGTTAGGGTTAGGGTTTGGGTCAGGATTGCCTTTTGGGTTAGAATCGAGTCCATTTAGGGTTAGGGTTAGTGTTGAGATTGACGATTTAGTGTTAGGGTTATAATCAAGCACATGAAGGTTAGAGTTATGGTTAGAATCCACTGCTTTTAGGCTTAGGGTTAGGGTTAGGGTTATTAGTGTCAGTCTTAGAATCGAGAGCATTTAAGGATAGTTTTAGGCTTAGAGTTAGGTTTAGGGTTAGTTTTCGTAGAATTGAGGGTTAGTGTTAGGGTTTGGGTTAGAATCAAGCGCATTTTTAGTGTTAGGGGTTGGGTTAGTGTTAGGGTTAGAGTGAATATAGAGGTAGGGGTAGGAGTAGGGTTAGGATTAGGGTTAGGGTTTGTGTTGGTAGAAACGAGGTTTAGGGTTAGCCTTAGGGTCAGGATTGCCTTTTGGGTTAGAGTCGAGTGCATTTAGGGTTAGGCTTAGTGTTGAGATTGACGAATGGGTGTTAGGATTATAATCGAGCACATTAGGGTTAGAGTTATGGTTAGAATCCAGAGCATTTAGACTTAGGATTAGGGTTAGGGTTAGGGTTATGTTCAGGGTGAGGGTTAGAATCGAGTGCATTTAAGGATAGTGTTAGGGGTAGGGTTATGTAGAAGGTTAGCTTTCGTAGATTCGAGTGTTAGGGTTAGGCTTAGGGTCAGGATTGCCTTTTGGGTTAGAGTCGAGTGCATTTAGGGTTAGGCTTAGTGTTGAGATTGACGATTGAGTGTTAGGGCTATAATCGAGCAAATTAGGGTTACAGTTATGGTTACAATCCAGTGCATTTAGAGTTAGGATTAGGGTTAGTGTTAGGGTTATGTTCAGGGTGAGGGTTAGAATCGAATGCATTTAAGGATAGTGTGAGGGGTAGAGTTATGTATAAGGTTAGCTTTCGTAGAATGGAGGGTTAGGGTTAGGGTTAGGGTCATGATTGCCTTTTGGGTTAGAAGCGAGTGCATTTAGGGTTAGGGTTAGTGTTGGGATTGACGATTTAGAGTTAGTGTTAGAATCAAGCACATTAGGGTTAGAGTTATGGTTAGAATCCAGAGCATTTAGAGTTAGGATTAGGGTTAGGGTTAGGGGTATGTTCAGGGTGAGGGTTAGAATCGAGTGCATTTAAGGATAGTGTTAGGGGTAGAGTTATTTAGAAGGTTAGCTTTCGTAGATTAGAGGGTTAGGGTTAGAGTTAGGGTCAGGATTGCCTTTTGGGTTAGAATCGAGTGCATTTAGGGTTAGGGTTAGTGTTGAGATTGACGATTTAGAGTTAGTGTTAGAATCAAGCACATTGGGGTGAGAGTTAAGGTTGGAATCCAGTGCATTTAGGGTTAGGATTAGGGTTAGGGTTAGGGTTATGTTTAGGGTGAGGGTTAGAAATGGAGTGCATTTAAGGATAGTGTTAGGGTTAGAGTTAGGTATAGGGTTAGCTTTTGTAGAATCGAGGGTTAGTGTTAGTGTTAGGGTTAGGGTTAGGATTAGGGTTAGAATCAAGTGCATTTTACTGTTAGGGTTGGGGTTAGGGTTAGGGTTTGAGTGCATTTAGGGGTACGGGAGGAGTGGGTTAGGACTAAGGTTTGGGTTTGTGTTGGTAGAATCGAGGTTTAGTATTAGGCTTAGGGTCAGGATTGCCTTTCGGGTTAGAGCCGAGTGCATTTAGCGTTAGCCTTAATGTTGAGATGGACGATTTAGTGTTATGGTTATAATCGAGTACATTAGTGTTAGAGTTATGTTTAGAATCCAGTGCATTTAGGGTTAGGCTTAGGGTTAGGGTTAGGGTTATGTTAAGGGTGAGGGTTAGAATCGAGTGCATTTAAGGATAGTGTTAGGGTTAGAGTTAGGTATAGGGTTAGCTTTCATAGAATCGAGGGTCAGTGTTCAGGTTAGAGTTCGGGTAAGGATTAGGGTTAGAATCAAGTGCATTTTTAGTGTTAGGGTTGGGGTTAGGGTTAGGGTTTGAGTGCATTTAGGGGTAGGGGAGCAGTTGGGTTAGGATTAGGGTTAGGGTTTGTGTTGGTTGAATCGAGGTTTTGGGTTAGGCTTAGGGTCAGGAGAGCATTTTGGGTCATAATTCAGAGCATTTGGGCTTAGGGTTAGTGTTGAAATTGATGATATAGTTTGAGCGTTAGAATCAGGCACATTTAGGGTTACAGTTATGGTTAGAATTCGGTACAGTTAGGATTAGAGGTTTTTTTCGTAGAATCGAGGTTTAGGCTTAAGCTTTGTGTCAGGATTGGATTTTGGTTAGAATAGAGTGCATTTAGGCTTAGGGTTAGTGTTGAAATGGACGAGTTAGTGTTAGGGTTAGAAACGAACACATTTAGGATTAGAGTTATTGTGAGAATTCGTTATAGTTAGTATTAGAGTATTTTCGTAGAATCGAGGTTTAGGCTTAGGCTAAGTGTCAGGATTGCATTTTGGTTAGAATCGAGTGCATTTAGGCTGAGGGTTAGTGTTGAAGTGGACGAGTTAGTGCTACGGTTAGAAACGATTACATTTAGGGTTAGAGTTATTGTGAGAATTCGTTATAGTTAGTATTAGAGTTTTTTTCGTAGAATCGAGGTTTAGGCTTAGGCTAAGTGTCAGGAATGCATTTTGGTTACAATAGAGTGCATTTAGGCTTAGGGTCAGAGTTGAAATGGACGAGTTAGTGTTAGGGTTAGAAACGAATACATTTAGAGTTAGAGTTAAGGTATTCGTTTGGGATAGGGCTAGGGTTTTTTTCATAGGATCGAGGTTTAGGGTTAGGCTTAGTGTCAGGATTGCATTTTGGTTAGAATCGAGTGCATTTAGGCTGAGGGTTATTGTTGAAATGGACGAGTTAGTGTTAGGGTTAGAAACGATCACATTTAGGGTTATAGTTACTGTGAGAATTCGTTATAGTTAGTATTAGAGTATTTTCGTAGAATCGAGGTTTAGGTTTAGGCTTAGTGTCAGGATTGCATTTTGGTTAGAATCGAGTGCATTTAGGCTGAGGGTTAGTGTTGAAATGGACGAGTTACTGTTAGAGTTGGAAACGAACACAAAATTCGGGTTAGAGTTATGGTGAGAATTCGTTATAGTTAGTATTGGAGTATTTTCGTAGAATCGAGAATTAGGCTTAGGCTTAGTGTCAGGATTGCATTTTGGTTAGAATAGAGTGCATTTATGCTTAGGGTTAGTGTTGAAATGGACGAGTTAGTGTTAGGGTTAGAAAGGAACACATTTAGGGTTATAGTTATTGTGAGAATTCGTTATAGTTAGTATTAGAGTATTTTCGTAAAATCGAGGTTTAGGCTTAGGCTTAGTGTCAGGAATGCATTTTGTTTAGAATAGAGTGCATTTAGGCTTAGGGTTAGTGTTGAAATGGACGAGGTAGTGTTAGGGTTAGAAACGAACACATTTAGAGTTAGAGTTAAGGTGAGAATTCGTTTGGGATAGGGCTAGGGTTTTTTTCATAGGATCGAGGTTTAGGGTTAGGCTTAGTGTCAGGATTGCATTTTGGTTAGAATCGAGTGCATTTAGGCTGAGGGTTATTGTTGAAATGGACGAGTTAGTGTTAGGGTTAGAAACGATCACATTTAGGGTTATAGTTACTGTGAGAATTCGTTTTAGTTAGTATTAGAGTATTTTCGTAGAATCAAGGTTTAGGTTTAGTCTTAGTGTCAGGATTGCATTTTGGTTAGAATCGAGTGCATTTAGGCTTAGGGTTAGTGTTGAAATGGACGAGTTAGTGTTAGCGTTAGAAACGAACACATTTACGGTTAGAGTTATGGTGAGAATTCGTTATAGTTAGTATTAGAGTATTTTAGTAGAATCGAGGTTTAGGCTTAGGCTTAGTGTCAGGATTGCATTTTGGTTAGAATCGAGTGCATTCAGGCTGAGGGTTAGTGTTGAAGTGGACGAGTTAGTGCTACTGTTAGAAACGATCACATTTAGGGTTAGAGTTATTGTGAGAATTCGTTAGAGTTGCTATTACAGTTTTTTTCGTAGAATCGAGGTTCAAGCTTAGGCTTAGTGTCAGGATTGCATTTTGGTTACAATCGAGTGCATTTAGGCGTAGGGTAAGTGTTGAAATTGACGACTTAGTGTTAGGGTTAGAAACGATCACATTTAGGGTTATAGTTATGTTGAGAATTCGTTATAGTTAGTATTAAAGTATTTTCGTAGAATCGAGGTTTAGGTTTAGGCTTAGTGTCACGATTGCATTTTGGTTAGAATCGAGTGCATTTAGGCTGAGGGTTAGTGTTGAAATGGACGAGTTAGTGCTACGGATAGAAAGGATCACATTTAGGGTTAGAGTTATTGTGAGAATTCATTATAGTTAGTATCAGAGTTTTTTTCGTAGAATCGAGGTTTAGGCTTAGGCTTAGTGTCAGGATTGCATTTTGGTTAGAATAGAGTGCATTTATGCTTAGGGTAAGTGTTGAAATGGACGAGTTAGTGTTAGGGTTAGAATGGAACACATTTAGGGTTATAGTTATTGTGAGAATTCGTTATAGTTAGTATTAAAGTATTTTCGTAAAATCGAGGTTTAGGTTTAGGCTTAGTGTTAGGATTGCATTTTAGTTAGAATCGAGTGCATTTAGGCTTAGGGTTAGTGTTGAAATGGACGAGTTACTGTTAGAGTTGGAAACGAACACAAAATTCGGGTTAGAGTTATGGTGAGAATTCGTTATATTTAGTATTAGAGTATTTTCGTAGAATCGAGAATTAGGCTTAGGCTTAGTGTCAGGATTGCATTTTGGTTACAATCGAGTGCATTTAGGCTTAGGGTAAGTGTTGAAATTGACGACTTAGTGTTAGGGTTAGAAACGATCACATTTAGAGTTAGAGTTAAGGTGAGAATTCGTTTGGGATAGGGCTAGGGTTTTTTCATAGGATCGAGGTTTAGGGTTAGGCTTTGTGTCAGGATTGGATTTTGGTTAGAATAGAGTGCATTTAGGCTTAGGGTTAGTGTTGAAATGGACGAGTTAGTGTTAGGGTTAGAAACGAACACATTTAGGATTAGAGTTATTGTGAGAATTCCTTATAGTTAGTATTAGAGTATTTTCGTAGAATCGAGGTGTAGGCTTAGGCTTAGTGTCAGGATTGCATTTTGGTTAGAATCGAGTGCATTTAGGCTGAGGGTTAGTGTTGAAGTGGACGAGTTAGTGCTACTGTTAGAAACGATCACATTTAGGGTTATAGTTATTGTGAGAATTCGTAAGAGTTGCTATTATAGTTTTTTTCGTAGAATCGAGGTTTAAGCTTAGGCTTAGTGTCAGGATTGCATTTTGGTTACAATCGAGTGCATTTAGGCTTAGGGTAAGTGTTGAAATTGATGACTTAGTGTTAGGGTTAGAAACGATCACATTTAGGGTTATAGTTATGGTGAGAATTCGTTATAGTTATATTAGAGTATTTTCATAGAATCGAGGTTTAGGTTTAGGCTTAGTGTCACGATTGCATTTTGGTTAGAATCGAGTGCATTTAGGCTGAGGGTTAGTGTTGAAATGAACGAGTTAGTGCTACGGATAGAAACGTTCACATTTAGGGTTAGAGTTATTGTGAGAATTCATTATAGTTAGTATTAGAGTTTTTTTCGTAGAATCGAGGTTTAGGCTTAGGCTTAGTGTCAAGAATGCATTTTGGTTAGAATAGAGTGCATTTAGGCTTAGGGTTAGAGTTGAAATGGACGAGTTAGTGTTAGGGTTAGAAACGGACACATTTAGAGTTCGAGTTAAGGTGAGAATTCGTTTGGGATAGGGCTAGGGTTTTTTTCATAGGATCGAGGTTTAGGGTTAGGCTTAGTGTCAGGATTGCATTTTGGTTAGAATCGAGTGCATTTAGGCTGAGGGTTATTGTTGAAATGGACGAGTAAGTGTTAGGGTTACAAACGATCACATTTAGGGTTATAGTTATTGTGAGAATTCGTTATAGTTAGTATTAGAGTATTTTCCTAGAATCGAGGTTTAGGTTTAGGCTTAGTGTCAGGATTGCATTTTGGTTAGAATAGAGTGCATTTAGGCTGAGGGTTAGTGTTGAAATGGACGAGTTACTGTTAGAGTTGGAAACGAACACAAAATTCGGGTTAGAGTTATGGTGAGAATTCGTTATAGTTAGTATTAGAGTATTTTCGTAGAATCGAGAATTAGGCTTAGGCTTAGTGTCAGGATTGCATTTTGGTTAGAATAGAGTGCATTTATGCTTAGGGTTAGTGTTGAAATGGACGAGTTAGTGTTAGGGTTAGAAAGGAACACATTTAGGGTTATAGTTATTGTGAGAATTCGTTATAGTTAGTATTAGAGTATTTTCGGAAAATCGAGGTTTAGGCTTAGGCTTAGTGTTAGGATTGCATTTTGGTTAGAATCGAGTGCATTTAGGCTTAGTGTTAGTGTTGAAATGGACGAGTTACTGTTTGCGTTGGAAACGAACACAAAATTCGGGTTAGAGTTATGGTGAGAATTCGTTATAGTTAGTATTAGAGTATTTTCGTAGAATCGAGAAATAGGCTTAGGCTTAGTGTCAGGATTGCATTTTGGTTACAATCGAGTGCATTTAGGCTTAGGGTAAGTGTTGAAATTGACGACTTAGTGTTAGGGTTAGAAACGATCACATTTAGGGTTATAGTTATGGTGAGAATTCCTTATAGTTAGTATTAGAGTATTTTCGTAGAATCGAGGTTTAGGTTTAGGCTTAGTGTCACGATTGCATTTTGGTTAGAATCGAGTGCATTTAGGCTGAGGGTTAGTGTTGAAAAGGATGCGTTAATGTTAGGGTTAGAAAGGATCACATTTAGGGTTAGAGTTATTGTGAGAATTCATTATAGTTAGTATTAGAGTTTTTTTCGTAGAATCGAGGTTTCGGCTTAGGCTTAGTGTCAGGATTGCATTTTGGTTAAAATCGAGTGCATTTAGGCTTAGGGTTAGTGTTGAAATGGACGAGTTACTGTTTGCATTGGAAACGAACACAAAATTCGGGTTAGAGTTATGGTGAGAATTCGTTATAGTTAGTATTAGAGTATTTTCGCAGAATCGAGAAATAGGCTTAGGCTTAGTGTCAGGTTTGCATTTTGGTTAGAGTAGAGTGCATTTATGCTTAGGGTTAGTGTTGAAATGGACGAGTTAGTGTTAGGGTTAGAAACGAACACATTTAGAGTTAGAGTTAAGGTGAGAATTCGTTTGGGATAGGGCTAGGGTTTTTTCATAGGATCGAGGTTTAGGGTTAGGCTTTGTGTCAGGATTGGATTTTGGTTAGAATAGAGTGCATGTAGGCTTAGGGTTAGTGTTGAAATGGACGAGTTAGTGTTAGGGTTAGAAACGAACACATTTAGGATTAGAGTTATTGTGAGAATTCGTTATAGTTAGTATTAGAGTATTTTCGTAGAATCGAGGTTTAGGCTTAGGCTTAGTGTCAGGATTGCATTTTGGTTAGAATCGAGTGCATTTAGGCTGAGGGTTAGTGTTGAAGTGGACGAGTTAGTGCTACTGTTAGAAACGATCACATTTAGGGTTAGAGTTATTGTGAGAATTCGTTAGAGTTGCTATTATAGTTTTTTTCGTAGAATCGAGGTTTAAGCTTAGGCTTAGTGTCAGGATTGCATTTTGGTTACAATCGAGTGCATTTAGGCTTACGGTAAGTGTTGAAATTGACGACTTAGTGTTAGGGTTAGAAACGATCACATTTAGGGTTATAGTTATGGTGAGAATTCGTTATAGTTAGTATTAGAGTATTTTCCTAGAATCGAGGTTTAGGTTTAGGCTTAGTGTCACGATTGCATTTTGGTTAGAATCGAGTGCATTTAGGCTGAGGGTTAGTGTTGTAATGGACGAGTTACTGTTAGAGTTGGAAACGAACACAAAATTCGGGTTAGAGTTGTGGTGAGAATTCGTTATAGTTAGTATTAGAGTATTTTCGTAGAATCGAGAATTAGGCTTAGGCTTAGTGTCAGGATTGCATTTTGGTTAGAATAGAGTGCATTTATGCTTAGGGTTAGTGTTGAAATGGACGAGTTAGTGTTAGGGTTAGAAAGGAACACATTTAGGGTTATAGTTATTGTGAGAATTCATTATAGTTAGTATTAGAGTATTTTCGTGAAATCGAGGTTTAGGCTTAGGCTTAGTGTTAGGATTGCATTTTGGTTAAAATCGAGTGCATTTAGGCTTAGGGTTGGTGTTGAAATGGACGAGTTACTGTTTGCATTGGAAACGAACACAAAATTCGGGTTAGAGTTATGGTGAGAATTCGTTATAGTTAGTATTAGAGTATTTTCGTAGAATCGAGAAATAGGCTTAGGCTTAGTGTCAGGTTTGCATTTTGGTTAGAATAGAGTGCATTTATGCTTAGGGTTAGTGTTGAAATGGACGAGTTAGTGTTAGGGTTAGAAACGAACACATTTAGAGTTAGAGTTAAGGTGAGAATTCGTTTGGGATAGGGCTAGGGTTTTTTCATAGGATCGAGGTTTAGGGTTAGGCTTTGTGTCAGGATTGGATTTTCGTTAGAATAGAGTGCATTTAGGCTTAGGGTTAGTGTTGAAATGGACGAGTTAGTGTTAGGGTTAGAAACGAACACATTTAGGATTAGAGTTATTGTGAGAATTCGTTATAGTTAGTATTAGAGTATTTTCGTAGAATCGAGGTTTAGGCTTAGGCTTAGTGTCAGGATTGCATTTTGGTTAGAATCGAGTGCATTTAGGCTGAGGGTTAGTGTTGAAATGGACGAGTTAGTGCTACGGATAGAAAGGATCACATTTAGGGTTAGAGTTATTGTGAGAATTCATTATGGTTAGTATTAGAGTTTTTTTCGTAGAATCGAGGTTTAGGCTTAGGCTTAGTGTCAGGAATGCATTTTGGTTAGAATAGAGTGCATTTAGGCTTAGGGGTATAGTTGAAATGGACGAGTTAGTGTTAGGGTTAGAAACGGACACATTTAGAGTTAGAGTTAAGGTGAGAATTCGTTTGGGATAGGGCTAGGGTTTTTTTCATAGGATCGAGGTTTAGGGTTAGGCTTAGTGTCAGGATTGGATTTTGGTTAGAATCGAGTGCATTTAGGCTGAGGGTTAGTGTTGAAATGGACGAGTTACTGTTAGAGTTGGAAACGAACACAAAATTCGGGTTAGAGTTATGGTGAGAATTCGTTATAGTTAGGATTAGAGTATTTTCGTAGAATCGAGAATTAGGCTTAGGCTTAGTGTCAGGATTGCATTTTGGTTAGAATAGAGTGCATTTGGCCTTAGGGTTAGTGTTGAAATGGACGAGTTAGTGTTAGGGTTAGAATCGAGCACATTTAGATTTAGAGTTAAGGTGAGAATTCGTTTCGGATAGGGCTAGGGTTTTTGTTCATTGAATCGAGGTTTAGCGTTAGGCTTAGAGTCAGGATTGCATTTTGGTTAGAATTGAGTGCATTTAGGCTTAGGGTTAGTGTTGAAATGGACGAATTAGTGTTAGGGTTAGAAACGATCACATTTAGGGTTATAGCTATTGTGAGAATTCGTTATAGTTAGTATTAGAGTATTTTCGCAGAATCGAGGTTTAGGCTTAGGCTTAGTGTCAGGAATGCATTTTGGTTAGAATAGAGTGCATTTAGGCTTAGGGTTAGTGTTGAAATGGACGAGTTAGTGTTAGGGTTAGAAACGAACACATTTAGAGTTAGAGTTAAGGTGAGAATTCGTTTGGGATAGGGCTAGGGTTTTTTTCATAGGAACGAGGTTTAGGGTTAGGCTTAGTGTCAGGATTGCATTTTGGTTAGAATCGAGTGCATTTAGGCTGAGGGTTAGTGTTGAAATGGACGAGTTAGTGTTAGGGTTAGAAACGATCACATTTAGGGTTATAGTTATTGTGAGAATTCGTTATAGTTAGTATTAGAGTATTTTCGTAGAATCGAGGTTTAGGTTTAGGCTTAGTGTCAGGATTGCATTTTGGTCAGAATCGAGTGCATTTAGGCTTCGGGTTAGTGTTGAAATGGACGAGTTAGTGTTAGGGTTAGAAACGAACACATTTAGGGTTAGAGTTACCGTTACAATTTGTTTGGGATAGGGCTAGGGTTTTTGTTCATAGAATCGAGGTTTAGCATTAGGCTAAGTGTCAGGATTGCATTTTGGTAACAATAGAGTGCATTTAGCCTTAGGGTTAGTGTTGAAATTGACGAGCTAGTGTTAGGGTTCGAAAGGTACACATTTAGGTTTATACTTATTGTGAGAATTCGTTATAGTTAGTATTAGAGTATTTTCATAGAATCGAGGTTTAGGCTTAGGCTTAGTGTCAGGATTGCATTTTGGTTAGAATCGAGTGCATTTAGGCTTAGGGTTAGTGTTGAAATGGACGAGTTAGTGGTAGGGTTAGAAAGGAACACATTTAGGGTTATAGTTATTGTGAGAATTCGTTATAGTTAGTTTTAGAGTTTTTTTCGTACAATCGAGGTTTAGGCTTAGGCTTAGTGTCAGGATTGCATTTTGGTTAGAATTGAGTGCATTTAGGCTGAGGGTTAGTGTTGAAATGGACGAGTTAGTGCTACGTATAGAAAGGATCACATTTAGGGTTAGAGTTATTGTGAGAATTCATTATAGTTAGTATTAGAGTTTTTTTCGTAGAATCGAGGTTTAGGCTTAGGCTTAGTGTCAGGAATGCATTTTGGTTAGAATAGAGTGCATTTAGTGTTAGGGTTAGAGTTGAAATGGACGAGTTAGTGTTAGGGTCAGAAACGAACACATTTAGAGTTAGAGATAAGGTGAGAATTCGTTTGGGATAGGGCTAGGGTTTTTGTTCATTGAATCGAGGTTTAGCGTTAGGCTTAGAGTCAGGATTGCATTTTGGTTAGAATTGAGTGCATTTAGGCTTAGGGTTAGTGTTGAAATGGACGAATTAGTGTTAGGGTTAGAAACGATCACATTTAGGGTTATAGCTATTGTGAGAATTCGTTATAGTTAGTATTAGAGTATTTTCGCAGAATCGAGGTTTAGGCTTAGGCTTAGTGTCAGGAATGCATTTTGGTTAGAATAGAGTGCATTTAGGCTTAGGGTTAGTGTTGAAATGGACGAGTTAGTGTTAGGGTTAGAAACGAACACATTTAGAGTTAGAGTTAAGGTGAGAATTCGTTTGGGATAGGGCTAGGGTTTTTTTCATAGGAACGAGGTTTAGGGTTAGGCTTAGTGTCAGGATTGCAATTTGGTTAGAATCGAGTGCATTTAGGCTGAGGGTTAGTGTTGAAATGGACGAGTTAGTGTTAGGGTTAGAAACGATCACATTTAGGGTTATAGTTATTGTGAGAATTCGTTATAGTTAGTATTAGAGTATTTTCCTAGAATCGAGGTTTAGGTTTAGGCTTAGTGTCAGGATTGCATTTTGGTCAGAATCGAGTGCATTTAGGCTTCGGGTTAGTGTTGAAATGGACGAGTTAGTGTTAGGGTTAGAAACGAACACATTTAGGGTTAGAGTTACCGTTACAATTTGTTTGGGATAGGGCTAGGGTTTTTGTTCATAGAATCGAGGTTTAGCATTAGGCTAAGTGTCAGGATTGCATTTTGGTTAGAATAGAGTGCATTTAGGCTTAGGGTTAGTGTTGAAATTGACGAGCTAGTGTTAGGGTTTGAAAGGAACACATTTAGGGTTTTAGTTATTGTGAGAATTCGTTATAGTTAGTATTAGAGGATTTTCATAGAATCGAGGTTTAGGCTTAGGCTTAGTGTCAGGATTGCATTTTGGTCAGAATCGAGTGCATTTAGGCTTAGGGTTAGTGTTGAAATGGACGAGTTACTGTTAGCGTTGGAAACGAACTCAAAATTCGGGTTAGAGTTATGGTGAGAATTCGTTATAGTTAGTATTAGAGTATATTCGTAGAATCGAGGTTTAGGGTTAGGCTTAGTGTCAGGATTGCATTTTGGTTAGAATCGAGTGCATTTAGGCTGAGGGTTAGTGTTGAAATGAACGAGTTAGTGCTACGGATAGAAAGGATCACATTTAGGGTTAGAGTTATTGTGAGAATTCATTATAGTTAGTATTAGAGTTTTTTTCGTAGAATCGAGGTTTAGGCTTAGGCTTAGTGTCAGGAATGCATTTTGGTTAGAATAGAGTGCATTTAGGCTTAGGGTTAGAGTTGAAATGGACGAGTTAGTGTTAGGGTTAGAAATGAACACATTTAGGGTTAGAGTTACGGTTACAATTTGTTTGGGATAGGGCTAGGGTTTTTGTTCATAGAATCGAGGTTTAGACTTAGGCTTAGTGTCAGGATTGAATTTTGGTTAGAATCGAGTGCATTTAAGCTTAGGGTTAGTGTTGAAATTGACGACTTAGTGTTAATGTTAGAAATGAACACATTTAGGCTTAGAGTTATGGTGATAATTCGTTATAGTTAGTTATAGAGTATTTTCGTAGAATCGAGGTTTAGCGTTAGGCTTAGTGTCAGGATTGTATTTTGGTTAGAATAGAGTGCATTAAGGCTTAGGGTTAGTGTTGAAATTGATGAGTTAGTGTTAGGGTTATAAAGGAACACATTTAGGGTTATAGTTATTGTGAGAATTCGTTATAGTTAGTATTAGAGTATTTTCGTAGTATCGAGGTTTAGGGTTAGGCTTAGTGTCAGGATTGCTTTGTGGTTAGAATATAGTGCATTTAGGCTTAGGGTTAGTGTTGAAATGGACGAGTTAGTGTTAGGGTTAGAAACGATCACCTTTAGTGTTATAGTTATTGTGAGAATTCGTTATAGTTAGTATTAAAGTATTTTCATAGAATCGAGGTTTAGGCTTAGGCTTAGTGTCAGGATTGCATTTTGGTTAGAATCGAGTGCATTTAGGCTTCGGGTTAGTGTTGATATGGACGAGTTAGTGTTAGGGTTAGAAACGAACACATTTAGGGTTAGAGTTTCGGTAACAATTTGTTTGGGATAGGGCTAGGGTTTTTGTTCATAGAATCGAGGTTTAGCATTAGGCTAAGTGTCAGGATTGCATTTTGGTAACAATAGAGTGCATTTAGCCTTAGGGTTAGTGTTGAAATTGACGAGCTAGTGTTAGGGTTCGAAAGGTACACATTTAGGTTTATACTTATTGTGAGAATTCGTTATAGTTAGTATTAGAGTATTTTCATATAATCGAGGTTTAGGCTTAGGCTTAGTGTCAGGATTGCATTTTGGTTAGAATCGAGTGCATTTAGGCTTAGGGTTAGTGTTGAAATGGACGAGTTAGTGGTAGGGTTAGAAAGGAACATATTTAGGGTTATAGTTATTGTGAGAATTCGTTATAGTTAGTTTTAGAGTTTTTTTCGTACAATCGAGGTTTGGGCTTAGGCTTAGTGTCAGGATTGCATTTTGGTTAGAATCGAGCGCATTCAGGCTGAGGGTTAGTGTTGAAAAGGATGCGTTAATGTTAGGGTTAGAAAGGAACACATTTAGGGTTATAGTTATTGTGAGAATTCGTTATAGTTAGTTTCAGAGTTTTTTTCATACAATCGAGGTTTAGGCTTAGGCTTAGTGTCAGGATTGCATTTTGGTTAGAATGGAGCGCATTCAGGCTGAGGGTTAGTGTTGAAAAGGATGCGTTAATGTTAGGGTTAGAAAGGAACAAATTTAGGGTTAGAGTTTCGGTAACAATTTGTTTGGGATAGGGCTAGGGTTTTTGTTCATAGAATCGAGGTTTAGCATTAGGCTAAGTGTCAGGATTGCATTTTGGTAACAATAGAGTGCATTTAGCCTTAGGGTTAGTTTTGAAATTGACGAGCTAGTGTTAGGGTTCGAAAGGAACACATTTAGGTTTATACTTATTGTGAGAATTCGTTATAGTTAGTATTAGAGTATTTTCATATAATCGAGGTTTAGGCTTAGGCTTAGTGTCAGGATTGCATTTTGGTTAGAATCGAGTGCATTCAGGCTTAGGGTTAGTGTTGAAATGGACGAGTTACTGTTAGCGTTGGAAACGAACTCAAAATTCGGGTTAGAGTTATGGTGAGAATTCGTTATAGTTAGTATTAGAGTTTTTTTTCATACAAGCGAGGTTTAGGCTTAGGCTTAGTGTCAGCGTGGCATTTTGGTAGAATAGAATGCATTTAGGCTTAGGGATAGTGTCGAAATGGATGAGTTAGTGTTGGGGTTAGAAAGAGAAGATTAAGTGTTAGAGTTATGGTGAGAATTCGTTATAGTTAGTATTAGAGTTTTTTTCGTAGAATCGAGGTTTGGGCTTAGGCTTAGTGTCCGGATTGCATTGTGCTTAGAATGGAGTGCATTTAGGCTTAGGGTTAGTGTTGAAATTGACGAGTTAGTGTTACGGTTAGAAAGGAATACATTTAGGTTTATAGTTATTGTGAGAATTCGTTAAGGTTAGTATTAGAGTATTTTCGTAGAATCGAGGTTTAAGCTTAGGCTTAGTGTCAGGATTGCATTTTGGTTAGAATCAAGTGCATTTAGGCTTAGGGTTAGTGTTGAAATGGATAAGTTAGTGTTAGGGTTAGAAACGAATACATTTAGAGTTAGAGTTAAGGTGAGAATTCATTTGGGATAGGGCTAGGGTTTTTTTCATAGGATCGAGGTTTCGGGTTAGGGTTAGTGTCAGGATTGCATTTTGGTTAGAATCGAGTGCATTTAGGCTTAGGATTAGTGTTAAAATGGACGAGTTAGTGTTAGGGTTAGAAACGGTCACATTTAGGGTTAGAGTTATGGTGAGAATTGGTTATAGTTAGTATTAGAGTATTTTCGTAGAATCGAGGTTTAGGCTTAGGCCTAGTGTCAGGATTGCATTTACTTAGAATCGAGTGCATTTAGGCTTAAGGTTAGTGTTGAAATTGACGACTTAGTGTTAGGGTTAGAAAGAACACATTTAGGGTTAGAGTTATTGTGAGAATTCGTTAAGGTTACTATTAGAGTATTTTCGTAGAATCGAGGTTTAGGCTTAGGCTTAGTGTCAGTATGGCATTTTGGTTAGAATGGAGTGCATTTATGCTTAGGGTTAGTGTTGAAATGGACGAGTTAGTGTTAGCGTTAGAAACGAACACATTTAGGGTTAGAGTTACGGTTAGAATTCGTTGGGATAGGGCTAGGGTTTTTGTTCATTGAATCGAGGTTTAGGGTTAGGCTTAGTGTCAGGATTGCATTTTGGTTAGAATAGAGTGCATTTAGGCTTAGGGTTAGTGTTGAAATTGACGAATTAGTGTTAGGGTTAGAAACGAACACATTTAGGATTAGAGTTATGGTGAGAATTCGTTATAGTTAGTATTAGAGTTTTTTTTCATACAAGCGAGGTTTAGGCTTAGGCTTAGTGTCAGCGTGGCATTTTGGTAGAATAGAATGCATTTAGGCTTAGGGATAGTGTCGAAATGGATGAGTTAGTGTTGGGGTTAGAAAGAGAAGATTAAGTGTTAGAGTTATGGTGAGAATTCGTTATAGTTAGTATTAGAGTTTTTTTCGTAGAATCGAGGTTTGGGCTTAGGCTTAGTGTCCGGATTGCATTGTGCTTAGAATGGAGTGCATTTAGGCTTAGGGTTAGTGTTGAAATTGACGAGTTAGTGTTACGGTTAGAAAGGAATACATTTAGGTTTATAGTTATTGTGAGAATTCGTTAAGGTTAGTATTAGAGTATTTTCGTAGAATCGAGGTTTAAGCTTAGGCTTAGTGTCAGGATTGCATTTTGGTTAGAATCAAGTGCATTTAGGCTTAGGGTTAGTGTTGAAATGGATAAGTTAGTGTTAGGGTTAGAAACGAATACATTTAGAGTTAGAGTTAAGGTGAGAATTCATTTGGGATAGGGCTAGGGTTTTTTTCATAGGATCGAGGTTTCGGGTTAGGCTTAGTGTCAGGATTGCATTTTGGTTAGAATCGAGTGCATTTAGGCTTAGGATTAGTGTTAAAATGGACGAGTTAGTGTTAGGGTTAGAAACGGTCACATTTAGGGTTAGAGTTATGGTGAGAATTGGTTATAGTTAGTATTAGAGTATTTTCGTAGAATCGAGGTTTAGGCTTAGGCCTAGTGTCAGGATTGCATTTACTTAGAATCGAGTGCATTTAGGCTTAAGGTTAGTGTTGAAATTGACGACTTAGTGTTAGGGTTAGAAAGAACACATTTAGGGTTAGAGTTATTGTGAGAATTCGTTATAGTTAGTATTAGAGTATTTTCGTAGAATCGAGGTTTAGGCTTAGGCTTAGTATGAGGATTGCATTTTGGTTAGAATCGAGTGCATTTAGGCTGAGGGTTAGTGTTGAAATTGACGAGTTAGTGTTAGGGTTAGAAATGAACACATTTAGGGTTAGAGTTACGGTTAGAATTCGTTGGGATAGGGCTAGGGTTTTTGTTCATTGAATCGAGGTTTAGGGTTAGGCTTAGTGTCAGGATTGCATTTTGGTTAGAATAGAGTGCATTTAGGCTTAGGGTTAGTGTTGAAATTGACGAATTAGTGTTAGGGTTAGAAACGAACACATTTAGGATTAGAGTTATGGTGAGAATTCGTTATAGTTAGTATTAGAGTTTTTTTTCATACAAGCGAGGTTTAGGCTTAGGCTTAGTGTCAGCGTGGCATTTTGGTAGAATAGAATGCATTTAGGCTTAGGGATAGTGTCGAAATGGATGAGTTAGTGTTGGGGTTAGAAAGAGAAGATTAAGTGTTAGAGTTATGGTGAGAATTCGTTATAGTTAGTATTAGAGTTTTTTTCGTAGAATCGAGGTTTGGGCTTAGGCTTAGTGTCCGGATTGCATTGTGCTTAGAATGGAGTGCATTTAGGCTTAGGGTTAGTGTTGAAATTGACGAGTTAGTGTTACGGTTAGAAAGGAATACATTTAGGTTTATGGTTATTGGGAGAATTCGTTAAGGTTAGTATTAGAGTATTTTCGTAGAATCGAGGTTTAAGCTTAGGCTTAGTGTCAGGATTGCATTTTGGTTAGAATCAAGTGCATTTAGGCTTAGGGTTAGTGTTGAAATGGACGAGTTAGTGTTTGGGTTAGAAACGAATACATTTAGAGTTAGAGTTAAGGTGAGAATTCATTTGGGATAGGGCTAGGGTTTTTTTCATAGGATCGAGGTTTCGGGTTAGGCTTAGTGTCAGGATTGCATTTTGGTTAGAATCGAGTGCATTTAGGCTTAGGATTAGTGTTAAAATGGACGAGTTAGTGTTAGGGTTAGAAACGGTCACATTTAGGGTTAGAGTTATGGTGAGAATTGGTTATAGTTAGTATTAGAGTATTTTCGTAGAATCGAGGTTTAGGCTTAGGCCTAGTGTCAGGATTGCATTTACTTAGAATCGAGTGCATTTAGGCTTAAGGTTAGTGTTGAAATTGACGACTTAGTGTTAGGGTTAGAAAGAACACATTTAGGGTTAGAGTTATTGTGAGAATTCGTTATAGTTAGTATTAGAGTATTTTCGTAGAATCGAGGTTTAGGCTTAGGCTTAGTATGAGGATTGCATTTTGGTTAGAATCGAGTGCATTTAGGCTGAGGGTTAGTGTTGAAATTGACGAGTTAGTGTTAGGGTTAGAAATGAACACATTTAGGGTTAGAGTTACGGTTAGAATTCGTTGGGATAGGGCTAGGGTTTTTGTTCATTGAATCGAGGTTTAGGGTTAGGCTTAGTGTCAGGATTGCATTTTGGTTAGAATAGAGTGCATTTAGGCTTAGGGTTAGTGTTGAAATTGACGAATTAGTGTTAGGGTTAGAAACGAACACATTTAGGATTAGAGTTATGGTGAGAATTCGTTATAGTTAGTATTAGAGGTTTTTTTCATACAAGCGAGGTTTAGGCTTAGGCTTAGTGTCAGCGTGGCATTTTGGTAGAATAGAATGCATTTAGGCTTAGGGATAGTGTCGAAATGGATGAGTTAGTGTTGGGGTTAGAAAGAGAAGATTAAGTGTTAGAGTTATGGTGAGAATTCGTTATAGTTAGTATTAGAGTTTTTTTCGTAGAATCGAGGTTTGGGCTTAGGCTTAGTGTCCGGATTGCATTGTGCTTAGAATGGAGTGCATTTAGGCTTAGGGTTAGTGTTGAAATTGACGAGTTAGTGTTACGGTTAGAAAGGAATACATTTAGGTTTATGGTTATTGTGAGAATTCGTTAAGGTTAGTATTAGAGTATTTTCGTAGAATCGAGGTTTAAGCTTAGGCTTAGTGTCAGGATTGCATTTTGGTTAGAATCAAGTGCATTTAGGCTTAGGGTTAGTGTTGAAATGGACGAGTTAGTGTTTGGGTTAGAAACGAATACATTTAGAGTTAGAGTTAAGGTGAGAATTCATTTGGGATAGGGCTAGGGTTTTTTTCATAGGATCGAGGTTTCGGGTTAGGGTTAGTGTCAGGATTGCATTTTGGTTAGAATCGAGTGCATTTAGGCTGAGGGTTATTGTTGAAATGGACGAGTTAGTGTTAGGGTTAGAAACGATCACATTTAGGGTTATAGTTATTGTGAGAATTCGTTATAGTTAGTATTAGAGTTATTTTCCTAGGATAGAGGTTTAGGCTTAGGCTTATTGTCAGGATTGCATTGTGGATAGAATAGAGTGCATTTAGGCTTAGGGTGAGTTTTGAAATGGACGAGTTAGTTTTAATGTTAGAAACGAACACATTTAGGGTTAGAGTTATGGTGAGAATTCGTTATAGTTAGTATTAGAGTATTTTCGTAGAATCGAGGTTTAAGCTTAGGCTTAGTGTCAGGATTGCATTTTGGTTAGAATCAAGTGCATTTAGGCTTAGGGTTAGTGTTGAAATGGACGAGTTAGTGTTAGGGTTAGAAACGAATACATTTAGAGTTAGAGTTAAGGTGAGAATTCATTTGGGATAGGGCTAGGGTTTTTTTCATAGGATCGAGGTTTCGGGTTAGGCTTAGTGTCAGGATTGCATTTTGGTTAGAATCGAGCGCATTCAGGCTGAGGGTTAGTGTTGAAAAGGATGCGTTAATGTTAGGGTTAGAAAGGAACAAATTTAGGGTTATAGTTATTGTGAGAATTCGTTATAGTTAGTATTAGAGTATTTTCGTAGAATCGAGGTTTAGGCTTAGGCTTAGTATGAGGATTGCATTTTGGTTAGAATCGAGTGCATTTAGGCTGAGGGTTAGTGTTGAAATTGACGAGTTAGTGTTAGGGTTAGAAATGAACACATTTAGGGTTAGAGTTACGGTTACAATTTGTTTGGGATAGGGCTAGGGTTTTTGTTCATAGAATCGAGGTTTAGACTTAGGCTTAGTGTCAGGATTGAATTTTGGTTAGAATCGAGTGCATTTAAGCTTAGGGTTAGTGTTGAAATTGACGACTTAGTGTTAGCGTTAGAAATGAACACATTTAGGCTTAGAGTTATGGTGATAATTCGTTATAGTTAGTATTAGAGTATTTTCGTAGAATCGAGGTTTAGCGTTAGGCTTAGTGTCAGGATTGCATTTTGGTTAGAATAGAGTGCATTAAGGCTTAGGGTTAGTGTTGAAATTGACGAGTTAGTGTTAGGGTTATAAAGGAACACATTTAGGGTTATAGTTATTGTGAGAATTCGTTATAGTTAGTATTAGAGTATTTTCGTAGTATCGAGGTTTAGGGTTAGGCTTAGTGTCAGGATTGCTTTGTGGTTAGAATATAGTGCATTTAGGCTTAGGGTTAGTGTTGAAATGGACGAGTTAGTGTTAGGGTTAGAAACGATCACCTTTAGTGTTATAGTTATTGTGAGAATTCGTTATAGTTAGTATTAGAGTATTTTCATAGAATCGAGGTTTAGGCTTAGGCTTAGTGTCAGGATTGCATTTTGGTTAGAATCGAGTGCATTTAGGCTTCGGGTTAGTGTTGATATGGACGAGTTAGTGTTAGGGTTAGAAACGAACACATTTAGGGTTATAGTTATATAGTTATATAGTTTCGGTAACAATTTGTTTGGGATAGGGCTAGGGTTTTTGTTCATAGAATCGAGGTTTAGCATTAGGCTAAGTGTCAGGATTGCATTTTGGTAACAATAGAGTGCATTTAGCCTTAGGGTTAGTGTTGAAATTGACGAGCTAGTGTTAGGGTTCGAAAGGAACACATTTAGGTTTATACTTATTGTGAGAATTTGTTATAGTTAGTATTAGAGTATTTTCATATAATCGAGGTTTAGGCTTAGGCTTAGTGTCAGGATTGCATTTTGGTTAGAATCGAGTGCATTTAGGCTTAGGGTTAGTGTTGAAATGGACGAGTTAGTGGTAGGGTTAGAAAGGAACATATTTAGGGTTATAGTTATTGTGAGAATTCGTTATAGTTAGTTTTAGAATTTTTTTCGTACAATCGAGGTTTGGGCTTAGGCTTAGTGTCAGGATTGCATTTTGGTTAGAATCGAGCGCATTCAGGCTGAGGGTTAGTGTTGAAAAGGATGCGTTAATGTTAGGGTTAGAAAGGAACACATTTAGGGTTATAGTTATTGTGAGAATTCGTTATAGTTAGTTTCAGAGTTTTTTTCATACAATCGAGGTTTAGGCTTAGGCTTAGTGTCAGGATTGCATTTTGGTTAGAATGGAGCGCATTCAGGCTGAGGGTTAGTGTTGATATGGACGAGTTAGTGTTAGGGTTAGAAACGAACACATTTAGGGTTAGAGTTTCGGTAACAATTTGTTTGGGATAGGGCTAGGGTTTTTGTTCATAGAATCGAGGTTTAGCATTAGGCTAAGTGTCAGGATTGCATTTTGGTAACAATAGAGTGCATTTAGCCTTAGGGTTAGTGTTGAAATTGACGAGCTAGTGTTAGGGTTCGAAAGGAACACATTTAGGTTTATACTTATTGTGAGAATTCGTTATAGTTAGTATTAGAGTATTTTCATATAATCGAGGTTTAGGCTTAGGCTTAGTGTCAGGATTGCATTTTGGTTAGAATCGAGTGCATTTAGGCTTAGGGTTAGTGTTGAAATGGACGAGTTACTGTTAGCGTTGGAAACGAATTCAAAATTCGGGTTAGAGTTATGGTGAGAATTCGTTATAGTTAGTATTAGAGTTTTTTTTCATACAAGCGAGGTTTAGGCTTAGGCTTAGTGTCAGCATGGCATTTTGGTAGAATAGAATGCATTTAGGCTTAGGGATAGTGTCGAAATGGATGAGTTAGTGTTGGGGTTAGAAAGAGAAGATTAAGTGTTAGAGTTATGGTGAGAATTCGTTATAGTTAGTATTAGAGTTTTTTTCGTAGAATCGAGGTTTGGGCTTAGGCTTAGTGTCCGGATTGCATTGTGCTTAGAATGGAGTGCATTTAGGCTTAGGGTTAGTGTTGAAATTGACGAGTTAGTGTTACGGTTAGAAAGGAATACATTTAGGTTTATAGTTATTGTGAGAATTCGTTAAGGTTAGTATTAGAGTATTTTCGTAGAATCGAGGTTTAAGCTTAGGCTTAGTGTCAGGATTGCATTTTGGTTAGAATCAAGTGCATTTAGGCTTAGGGTTAGTGTTGAAATGGACGAGTTAGTGTTAGGGTTAGAAACGAATACATTTAGAGTTAGAGTTAAGGTGAGAATTCATTTGGGATAGGGCTAGGGTTTTTTTCATAGGATCGAGGTTTCGGGTTAGGCTTAGTGTCAGGATTGCATTTTGGTTAGAATCGAGTGCATTTAGGCTTAGGATTAGTGTTAAAATGGACGAGTTAGTGTTAGGGTTAGAAACAGTCACATTTAGGGTTAGAGTTATGGTGAGAATTGGTTATAGTTAGTATTAGAGTATTTTCGTAGAATCGAGGTTTAGGCTTAGGCCTAGTGTCAGGATTGCATTTACTTAGAATCGAGTGCATTTAGGCTTAAGGTTAGTGTTGAAATTGACGACTTAGTGTTAGGGTTAGAAAGAACACATTTAGGGTTAGAGTTATTGTGAGAATTCGTTATAGTTAGTATTAGAGTATTTTCGTAGAATCGAGGTTTAGGCTTAGGCTTAGTATGAGGATTGCATTTTGGTTAGAATCGAGTGCATTTAGGCTGAGGGTTAGTGTTGAAATTGACGAGTTAGTGTTAGGGTTAGAAATGAACACATTTAGGGTTAGAGTTACGGTTAGAATTCGTTGGGATAGGGCTAGGGTTTTTGTTCATTGAATCGAGGTTTAGGGTTAGGCTTAGTGTCAGGATTGCATTTTGGTTAGAATAGAGTGCATTTAGGCTTAGGGTTAGTGTTGAAATTGACGAATTAGTGTTAGGGTTAGAAACGAACACATTTAGGATTAGAGTTATGGTGAGAATTCGTTATAGTTAGTATTAGAGTTTTTTTTCATACAAGCGAGGTTTAGGCTTAGGCTTAGTGTCAGCGTGGCATTTTGGTAGAATAGAATGCATTTAGGCTTAGGGATAGTGTCGAAATGGATGAGTTAGTGTTGGGGTTAGAAAGAGAAGATTAAGTGTTAGAGTTATGGTGAGAATTCGTTATAGTTAGTATTAGAGTTTTTTTCGTAGAATCGAGGTTTGGGCTTAGGCTTAGTGTCCGGATTGCATTGTGCTTAGAATGGAGTGCATTTAGGCTTAGGGTTAGTGTTGAAATGGACGAGTTAGTGGTAGGGTTAGAAAGGAACATATTTAGGGTTATAGTTATTGTGAGAATTCGTTATAGTTAGTTTTAGAGTTTTTTTCGTACAATCGAGGTTTAGGCTTAGGCTTAGTGTCAGGATTGCATTTTGGTTAGAATCGAGCGCATTCAGGCTGAGGGTTAGTGTTGAAAAGGATGCGTTAATGTTAGGGTTAGAAAGGAACAAATTTAGGGTTATAGTTATTGTGAGAATTCGTTATAGTTAGTATTAGAGTATTTTCGTAGAATCGAGGTTTAGGCTTAGGCTTAGTATGAGGATTGCATTTTGGTTAGAATCGAGTGCATTTAGGCTGAGGGTTAGTGTTGAAATTGACGAGTTAGTGTTAGGGTTAGAAATGAACACATTTAGGGTTAGAGTTACGGTTACAATTTGTTTGGGATAGGGCTAGGGTTTTTGTTCATAGAATCGAGGTTTAGACTTAGGCTTAGTGTCAGGATTGAATTTTGGTTAGAATCGAGTGCATTTAAGCTTAGGGTTAGTGTTGAAATTGACGACTTAGTGTTAGCGTTAGAAATGAACACATTTAGGCTTAGAGTTATGGTGATAATTCGTTATAGTTAGTATTAGAGTATTTTCGTAGAATCGAGGTTTAGCGTTAGGCTTAGTGTCAGGATTGCATTTTGGTTAGAATAGAGTGCATTAAGGCTTAGGGTTAGTGTTGAAATTGACGAGTTAGTGTTAGGGTTATAAAGGAACACATTTAGGGTTATAGTTATTGTGAGAATTCGTTATAGTTAGTATTAGAGTATTTTCGTAGTATCGAGGTTTAGGGTTAGGCTTAGTGTCAGGATTGCTTTGTGGTTAGAATATAGTGCATTTAGGCTTAGGGTTAGTGTTGAAATGGACGAGTTAGTGTTAGGGTTAGAAACGATCACCTTTAGTGTTATAGTTATTGTGAGAATTCGTTATAGTTAGTATTAGAGTATTTTCATAGAATCGAGGTTTAGGCTTAGGCTTAGTGTCAGGATTGCATTTTGGTTAGAATCGAGTGCATTTAGGCTTAGGGTTAGTGTTGAAATGGACGAGTTAGTGGTAGGGTTAGAAAGGAACATATTTAGGGTTATAGTTATTGTGAGAATTCGTTATAGTTAGTTTTAGAGTTTTTTTCGTACAATCGAGGTTTAGGCTTAGGCTTAGTGTCAGGATTGCATTTTGGTTAGAATCGAGCGCATTCAGGCTGAGGGTTAGTGTTGAAAAGGATGCGTTAATGTTAGGGTTAGAAAGCAACAAATTTAGGGTTATAGTTATTGTGAGAATTCGTTATAGTTAGTATTAGAGTATTTTCGTAGAATCGAGGTTTAGGCTTAGGCTTAGTATGAGGATTGCATTTTGGTTAGAATCGAGTGCATTTAGGCTGAGGGTTAGTGTTGAAATTGACGAGTTAGTGTTAGGGTTAGAAATGAACACATTTAGGGTTAGAGTTACGGTTAGAATTCGTTGGGATAGGGCTAGGGTTTTTGTTCATTGAATCGAGGTTTAGGGTTAGGCTTAGTGTCAGGATTGCATTTTGGTTAGAATAGAGTGCATTTAGGCTTAGGGTTAGTGTTGAAATTGACGAATTAGTGTTAGGGTTAGAAACGAACACATTTAGGATTAGAGTTATGGTGAGAATTCGTTATAGTTAGTATTCGAGTTTTTTTTCATACAAGCGAGGTTTAGGCTTAGGCTTAGTGTCAGCGTGGCATTTTGGTAGAATAGAATGCATTTAGGCTTAGGGATAGTGTCGAAATGGATGAGTTAGTGTTGGGGTTAGAAAGAGAAGATTAAGTGTTAGAGTTATGGTGAGAATTCGTTATAGTTAGTATTAGAGTTTTTTTCGTAGAATCGAGGTTTGGGCTTAGGCTTAGTGTCCGGATTGCATTGTGCTTAGAATGGAGTGCATTTAGGCTTAGGGTTAGTGTTGAAATGGACGAGTTAGTGGTAGGGTTAGAAAGGAACATATTTAGGGTTATAGTTATTGTGAGAATTCGTTATAGTTAGTTTTAGAGTTTTTTTCGTACAATCGAGGTTTAGGCTTAGGCTTAGTGTCAGGATTGCATTTTGGTTAGAATCGAGCGCATTCAGGCTGAGGGTTAGTGTTGAAAAGGATGCGTTAATGTTAGGGTTAGAAAGGAACAAATTTAGGGTTATAGTTATTGTGAGAATTCGTTATAGTTAGTATTAGAGTATTTTCGTAGAATCGAGGTTTAGGCTTAGGCTTAGTATGAGGATTGCATTTTGGTTAGAATCGAGTGCATTTAGGCTGAGGGTTAGTGTTGAAATTGACGAGTTAGTGTTAGGGTTAGAAATGAACACATTTAGGGTTAGAGTTACGGTTACAATTTGTTTGGGATAGGGCTAGGGTTTTTGTTCATAGAATCGAGGTTTAGACTTAGGCTTAGTGTCAGGATTGAATTTTGGTTAGAATCGAGTGCATTTAAGCTTAGGGTTAGTGTTGAAATTGACGACTTAGTGTTAGCGTTAGAAATGAACACATTTAGGCTTAGAGTTATGGTGATAATTCGTTATAGTTAGTATTAGAGTATTTTCGTAGAATCGAGGTTTAGCGTTAGGCTTAGTGTCAGGATTGCATTTTGGTTAGAATAGAGTGCATTAAGGCTTAGGGTTAGTGTTGAAATTGACGAGTTAGTGTTAGGGTTATAAAGGAACACATTTAGGGTTATAGTTATTGTGAGAATTCGTTATAGTTAGTATTAGAGTATTTTCGTAGTATCGAGGTTTAGGGTTAGGCTTAGTGTCAGGATTGCTTTGTGGTTAGAATATAGTGCATTTAGGCTTAGGGTTAGTGTTGAAATGGACGAGTTAGTGTTAGGGTTAGAAACGATCACCTTTAGTGTTATAGTTATTGTGAGAATTCGTTATAGTTAGTATTAGAGTATTTTCATAGAATCGAGGTTTAGGCTTAGGCTTAGTGTCAGGATTGCATTTTGGTTAGAATCGAGTGCATTTAGGCTTAGGGTTAGTGTTGAAATGGACGAGTTAGTGGTAGGGTTAGAAAGGAACATATTTAGGGTTATAGTTATTGTGAGAATTCGTTATAGTTAGTTTTAGAGTTTTTTTCGTACAATCGAGGTTTAGGCTTAGGCTTAGTGTCAGGATTGCATTTTGGTTAGAATCGAGCGCATTCAGGCTGAGGGTTAGTGTTGAAAAGGATGCGTTAATGTTAGGGTTAGAAAGCAACAAATTTAGGGTTATAGTTATTGTGAGAATTCGTTATAGTTAGTATTAGAGTATTTTCGTAGAATCGAGGTTTAGGCTTAGGCTTAGTATGAGGATTGCATTTTGGTTAGAATCGAGTGCATTTAGGCTGAGGGTTAGTGTTGAAATTGACGAGTTAGTGTTAGGGTTAGAAATGAACACATTTAGGGTTAGAGTTACGGTTACAATTTGTTTGGGATAGGGCTAGGGTTTTTGTTCATAGAATCGAGGTTTAGACTTAGGCTTAGTGTCAGGATTGAATTTTGGTTAGAATCGAGTGCATTTAAGCTTAGGGTTAGTGTTGAAATTGACGACTTAGTGTTAGCGTTAGAAATGAACACATTTAGGCTTAGAGTTATGGTGATAATTCGTTATAGTTAGTATTAGAGTATTTTCGTAGAATCGAGGTTTAGCGTTAGGCTTAGTGTCAGGATTGCATTTTGGTTAGAATAGAGTGCATTAAGGCTTAGGGTTAGTGTTGAAATTGACGAGTTAGTGTTAGGGTTATAAAGGAACACATTTAGGGTTATAGTTATTGTGAGAATTCGTTATAGTTAGTATTAGAGTATTTTCGTAGTATCGAGGTTTAGGGTTAGGCTTAGTGTCAGGATTGCTTTGTGGTTAGAATATAGTGCATTTAGGCTTAGGGTTAGTGTTGAAATGGACGAGTTAGTGTTAGGGTTAGAAACGATCACCTTTAGTGTTATAGTTATTGTGAGAATTCGTTATAGTTAGTATTAGAGTATTTTCATAGAATCGAGGTTTAGGCTTAGGCTTAGTGTCAGGATTGCATTTTGGTTAGAATCGAGTGCATTTAGGCTTAGGGTTAGTGTTGAAATGGACGAGTTAGTGGTAGGGTTAGAAAGGAACATATTTAGGGTTATAGTTATTGTGAGAATTCGTTATAGTTAGTTTTAGAGTTTTTTTCGTACAATCGAGGTTTAGGCTTAGGCTTAGTGTCAGGATTGCATTTTGGTTAGAATCGAGCGCATTCAGGCTGAGGGTTAGTGTTGAAAAGGATGCGTTAATGTTAGGGTTAGAAAGCAACAAATTTAGGGTTATAGTTATTGTGAGAATTCGTTATAGTTAGTATTAGAGTATTTTCGTAGAATCGAGGTTTAGGCTTAGGCTTAGTATGAGGATTGCATTTTGGTTAGAATCGAGTGCATTTAGGCTGAGGGTTAGTGTTGAAATTGACGAGTTAGTGTTAGGGTTAGAAATGAACACATTTAGGGTTAGAGTTACGGTTACAATTTGTTTGGGATAGGGCTAGGGTTTTTGTTCATAGAATCGAGGTTTAGACTTAGGCTTAGTGTCAGGATTGAATTTTGGTTAGAATCGAGTGCATTTAAGCTTAGGGTTAGTGTTGAAATTGACGACTTAGTGTTAGCGTTAGGAATGAACACATTTAGGCTTAGAGTTATGGTGATAATTCGTTATAGTTAGTATTAGAGTATTTTCGTAGAATCGAGGTTTAGCGTTAGGCTTAGTGTCAGGATTGCATTTTGGTTAGAATAGAGTGCATTAAGGCTTAGGGTTAGTGTTGAAATTGACGAGTTAGTGTTAGGGTTATAAAGGAACACATTTAGGGTTATAGTTATTGTGAGAATTCGTTATAGTTAGTATTAGAGTATTTTCGTAGTATCGAGGTTTAGGGTTAGGCTTAGTGTCAGGATTGCTTTGTGGTTAGAATATAGTGCATTTAGGCTTAGGGTTAGTGTTGAAATGGACGAGTTAGTGTTAGGGTTAGAAACGATCACCTTTAGTGTTATAGTTATTGTGAGAATTCGTTATAGTTAGTATTAGAGTATTTTCATAGAATCGAGGTTTAGGCTTAGGCTTAGTGTCAGGATTGCATTTTGGTTAGAATCGAGTGCATTTAGGCTTCGGGTTAGTGTTGATATGGACGAGTTAGTGTTAGGGTTAGAAACGAACACATTTAGGGTTAGAGTTTCGGTAACAATTTGTTTGGGATAGGGCTAGGGTTTTTGTTCATAGAATCGAGGTTTAGCATTAGGCTAAGTGTCAGGATTGCATTTTGGTAACAATAGAGTGCATTTAGCCTTAGGGTTAGTGTTGAAATTGACGAGCTAGTGTTAGGGTTCGAAAGGAACACATTTAGGTTTATACTTATTGTGAGAATTTGTTATAGTTAGTATTAGAGTATTTTCATATAATCGAGGTTTAGGCTTAGGCTTAGTGTCAGGATTGCATTTTGGTTAGAATCGAGTGCATTTAGGCTTAGGGTTAGTGTTGAAATGGACGAGTTAGTGGTAGGGTTAGAAAGGAACATATTTAGGGTTATAGTTATTGTGAGAATTCGTTATAGTTAGTTTTAGAGTTTTTTTCGTACAATCGAGGTTTGGGCTTAGGCTTAGTGTCAGGATTGCATTTTGGTTAGAATCGAGCGCATTCAGGCTGAGGGTTAGTGTTGAAAAGGATGCGTTAATGTTAGGGTTAGAAAGGAACACATTTAGGGTTATAGTTATTGTGAGAATTCGTTATAGTTAGTTTCAGAGTTTTTTTCATACAATCGAGGTTTAGGCTTAGGCTTAGTGTCAGGATTGCATTTTGGTTAGAATGGAGCGCATTCAGGCTGAGGGTTAGTGTTGAAAAGGATGCGTTAATGTTAGGGTTAGAAAGGAACAAATTTAGGGTTAGAGTTTCGGTAACAATTTGTTTGGGATAGGGCTAGGGTTTTTGTTCATAGAATCGAGGTTTAGCATTAGGCTAAGTGTCAGGATTGCATTTTGGTAACAATAGAGTGCATTTAGCCTTAGGGTTAGTGTTGAAATTGACGAGCTAGTGTTAGGGTTCGAAAGGAACACATTTAGGTTTATACTTATTGTGAGAATTTGTTATAGTTAGTATTAGAGTATTTTCATATAATCGAGGTTTAGGCTTAGGCTTAGTGTCAGGATTGCATTTTGGTTAGAATCGAGTGCATTTAGGCTTAGGGTTAGTGTTGAAATGGACGAGTTACTGTTAGCGTTGGAAACGAATTCAAAATTCGGGTTAGAGTTATGGTGAGAATTCGTTATAGTTAGTATTAGAGTTTTTTTTCATACAAGCGAGGTTTAGGCTTAGGCTTAGTGTCAGCGTGGCATTTTGGTAGAATAGAATGCATTTAGGCTTAGGGATAGTGTCGAAATGGATGAGTTAGTGTTGGGGTTAGAAAGAGAAGATTAAGTGTTAGAGTTATGGTGAGAATTCGTTATAGTTAGTATTAGAGTTTTTTTCGTAGAATCGAGGTTTGGGCTTAGGCTTAGTGTCCGGATTGCATTGTGCTTAGAATGGAGTGCATTTAGGCTTAGGGTTAGTGTTGAAATTGACGAGTTAGTGTTACGGTTAGAAAGGAATACATTTAGGTTTATAGTTATTGTGAGAATTCGTTAAGGTTAGTATTAGAGTATTTTCGTAGAATCGAGGTTTAAGCTTAGGCTTAGTGTCAGGATTGCATTTTGGTTAGAATCAAGTGCATTTAGGCTTAGGGTTAGTGTTGAAATGGACGAGTTAGTGTTAGGGTTAGAAACGAATACATTTAGAGTTAGAGTTAAGGTGAGAATTCATTTGGGATAGGGCTAGGGTTTTTTTCATAGGATCGAGGTTTCGGGTTAGGCTTAGTGTCAGGATTGCATTTTGGTTAGAATCGAGTGCATTTAGGCTTAGGATTAGTGTTAAAATGGACGAGTTAGTGTTAGGGTTAGAAACGGTCACATTTAGGGTTAGAGTTATGGTGAGAATTGGTTATAGTTAGTATTAGAGTATTTTCGTAGAATCGAGGTTTAGGCTTAGGCCTAGTGTCAGGATTGCATTTACTTAGAATCGAGTGCATTTAGGCTTAAGGTTAGTGTTGAAATTGACGACTTAGTGTTAGGGTTAGAAAGAACACATTTAGGGTTAGAGTTATTGTGAGAATTCGTTATAGTTAGTATTAGAGTATTTTCGTAGAATCGAGGTTTAGGCTTAGGCTTAGTATGAGGATTGCATTTTGGTTAGAATCGAGTGCATTTAAGCTGAGGGTTAGTGTTGAAATTGACGAGTTAGTGTTAGGGTTAGAAATGAACACATATAGGGTTAGAGTTACGGTTAGAATTCGTTGGGATAGGGCTAGGGTTTTTGTTCATTGAATCGAGGTTTAGGGTTAGGCTTAGTGTCAGGATTGCATTTTGGTTAGAATAGAGTGCATTTAGGCTTAGGGTTAGTGTTGAAATTGACGAATTAGTGTTAGGGTTAGAAACGAACACATTTAGGATTAGAGTTATGGTGAGAATTCGTTATAGTTAGTATTAGAGTTTTTTTTCATACAAGCGAGGTTTAGGCTTAGGCTTAGTGTCAGCGTGGCATTTTGGTAGAATAGAATGCATTTAGGCTTAGGGATAGTGTCGAAATGGATGAGTTAGTGTTGGGGTTAGAAAGAGAAGATTAAGTGTTAGAGTTATGGTGAGAATTCGTTATAGTTAGTATTAGAGTTTTTTTCGTAGAATCGAGGTTTGGGCTTAGGCTTAGTGTCCGGATTGCATTGTGCTTAGAATGGAGTGCATTTAGGCTTAGGGTTAGTGTTGAAATTGACGAGTTAGTGTTACGGTTAGAAAGGAATACATTTAGGTTTATGGTTATTGTGAGAATTCGTTAAGGTTAGTATTAGAGTATTTTCGTAGAATCGAGGTTTAAGCTTAGGCTTAGTGTCAGGATTGCATTTTGGTTAGAATCAAGTGCATTTAGGCTTAGGGTTAGTGTTGAAATGGACGAGTTAGTGTTTGGGTTAGAAACGAATACATTTAGAGTTAGAGTTAAGGTGAGAATTCATTTGGGATAGGGCTAGGGTTTTTTTCATAGGATCGAGGTTTCGGGTTAGGGTTAGTGTCAGGATTGCATTTTGGTTAGAATCGAGTGCATTTAGGCTGAGGGTTATTGTTGAAATGGACGAGTTAGTGTTAGGGTTAGAAACGATCACATTTAGGGTTATAGTTATTGTGAGAATTCATTATAGTTAGTATTAGAGTTATTTTCCTAGGATAGAGGTTTAGGCTTAGGCTTATTGTCAGGATTGCATTGTGGATAGAATAGAGTGCATTTAGGCTTAGGGTGAGTTTTGAAATGGACGAGTTAGTTTTAATGTTAGAAACGAACACATTTAGGGTTAGAGTTATGGTGAGAATTCGTTATAGTTAGTATTAGAGTATTTTCGTAGAATCGAGGTTTAGGCTTAGGATTAGTGTCAGGATTGCATTTTGGTTAGAATAGAGTGCATTTAGGCTTAGGATTAGTGTTGAAATTGACGAGTTAGTGTTAGGGGTAGAAACGAACACATTTGGGTTAGAGTTACGGTTAGAATTCGTTTGGGATAGTGCTAGGGTTTTTTTCATAGGATGGAGGTTTAGGGTTAGGCTTAGTGTCAGGATTGCATTTTGGTTAGGATCGAGTGCATTTAGGCTGAGGGTTAGTGTTGAAATGGACGAGTTTCTGCTACTGTTAGAAACAATCACATTTAGGGTTAGAGTTATGGTGAGAATTCGTTATAGTTAGTAGTAGAGTTTTTTTCGTAGAATCGAGGTTTAGGCTAGGCTTAGTGTCAGGATTGCATTGTGGTTAGAATCGAGTGCATTTAGGCTTAGGATTAGTGTTGAAATGGACGAGTTAGTGTTAGGGTTAGAAACGGTCACATTTAGGGTTAGAGTTATGGTGAGAATTGATTATAGTTAGTATTAGAGTATTTTCGTAGAATCGAGGTTTAGGCTTAGGCCTAGTGTCAGGATTGCATTTACTTAGAATCGAGTGCATTTAGGCTTAAGGTTAGTGTTGAAATTGACGACTTAGTGTTAGGGTTAGAAAGAACACATTTAGGGTTATAGTTATTGTGAGAATTCGTTAAGGTTAGTATTAGAGTATTTTCGTAGAATCGAGGTTTAGGCTTAGGCTTAGGCTTAGTGTCAGTATGGCATTTTGATTAGAATGGAGTGCATTTATGGTTAGGGTTAGTGTTGAAATGGACGAGTTAGTGTTAGCGTTAGAAACGAACACATTTAGGGAGTTACGGTTAGAATTCGTTGGGATAGGGCTAGGGTTTTTGTTCATTGAATCGAGGTTTAGGGTTAGCCTTAGTGTCAGGATTGCATTTTGGTTAGAATCGAGTGCATTTAGGCTTAGGATTAGTGTTAAAATGGACGAGTTAGTGTTAGGGTTAGAAACGGTCACATTTAGGGTTAGAGTTATGGTGAGAATTGGTTATAGTTAGTATTAGAGTATTTTCGTAGAATCGAGGTTTAGGCTTAGGCCTAGTGTCAGGATTGCATTTACTTAGAATCGAGTGCATTTAGGCTTAAGGTTAGTGTTGAAATTGACGACTTAGTGTTAGGGTTAGAAAGAACACATTTAGGGTTAGAGTTATTGTGAGAATTCGTTATAGTTAGTATTAGAGTATTTTCGTAGAATCGAGGTTTAGGCTTAGGCTTAGTATGAGGATTGCATTTTGGTTAGAATCGAGTGCATTTAAGCTGAGGGTTAGTGTTGAAATTGACGAGTTAGTGTTAGGGTTAGAAATGAACACATTTAGGGTTAGAGTTACGGTTAGAATTCGTTGGGATAGGGCTATGGGTTTTTGTTCATTGAATCGAGGTTTAGGGTTAGGCTTAGTGTCAGGATTGCATTTTGGTTAGAATAGAGTGCATTTAGGCTTAGGGTTAGTGTTGAAATTGACGAATTAGTGTTAGGGTTAGAAACGAACACATTTAGGATTAGAGTTATGGTGAGAATTCGTTATAGTTAGTATTAGAGTTTTTTTTCATACAAGCGAGGTTTAGGCTTAGGCTTAGTGTCAGCGTGGCATTTTGGTAGAATAGAATGCATTTAGGCTTAGGGATAGTGTCGAAATGGATGAGTTAGTGTTGGGGTTAGAAAGAGAAGATTAAGTGTTAGAGTTATGGTGAGAATTCGTTATAGTTAGTATTAGAGTTTTTTTCGTAGAATCGAGGTTTGGGCTTAGGCTTAGTGTCCGGATTGCATTGTGCTTAGAATGGAGTGCATTTAGGCTTAGGGTTAGTGTTGAAATTGACGAGTTAGTGTTACGGTTAGAAAGGAATACATTTAGGTTTATGGTTATTGGGAGAATTCGTTAAGGTTAGTATTAGAGTATTTTCGTAGAATCGAGGTTTAAGCTTAGGCTTAGTGTCAGGATTGCATTTTGGTTAGAATCAAGTGCATTTAGGCTTAGGGTTAGTGTTGAAATGGACGAGTTAGTGTTTGGGTTAGAAACGAATACATTTAGAGTTAGAGTTAAGGTGAGAATTCATTTGGGATAGGGCTAGGGTTTTTTTCATAGGATCGAGGTTTCGGGTTAGGGTTAGTGTCAGGATTGCATTTTGGTTAGAATCGAGTGCATTTAGGCTGAGGGTTATTGTTGAAATGGACGAGTTAGTGTTAGGGTTAGAAACGATCACATTTAGGGTTATAGTTATTGTGAGAATTCGTTATAGTTAGTATTAGAGTTATTTTCCTAGGATAGAGGTTTAGGCTTAGGCTTATTGTCAGGATTGCATTGTGGATAGAATAGAGTGCATTTAGGCTTAGGGTGAGTTTTGAAATGGACGAGTTAGTTTTAATGTTAGAAACGAACACATTTAGGGTTAGAGTTATGGTGAGAATTCGTTATAGTTAGTATTAGAGTATTTTCGTAGAATCGAGGTTTAGGCTTAGGATTAGTGTCAGGATTGCATTTTGGTTAGAATAGAGTGCATTTAGGCTTAGGATTAGTGTTGAAATTGACGAGTTAGTGTTAGGGGTAGAAACGAACACATTTGGGTTAGAGTTACGGTTAGAATTCGTTTGGGATAGTGCTAGGGTTTTTTTCATAGGATCGAGGTTTAGGGTTAGGCTTAGTGTCAGGATTGCATTTTGGTTAGGATCGAGTGCATTTAGGCTGAGGGTTAGTGTTGAAATGGACGAGTTAGTGCTACTGTTAGAAACAATCACATTTAGGGTTAGAGTTATGGTGAGAATTCGTTATAGTTAGTAGTAGAGTTTTTTTCGTAGAATCGAGGTTTAGGCTAGGCTTAGTGTCAGGATTGCATTGTGGTTAGAATCGAGTGCATTTAGGCTTAGGATTAGTGTTGAAATGGACGAGTTAGTGTTAGGGTTAGAAACGGTCACATTTAGGGTTAGAGTTATGGTGAGAATTGATTATAGTTAGTATTAGAGTATTTTCGTAGAATCGAGGTTTAGGCTTAGGCCTAGTGTCAGGATTGCATTTACTTAGAATCGAGTGCATTTAGGCTTAAGGTTAGTGTTGAAATTGACGACTTAGTGTTAGGGTTAGAAAGAACACATTTAGGGTTATAGTTATTGTGAGAATTCGTTAAGGTTAGTATTAGAGTATTTTCGTAGAATCGAGGTTTAGGCTTAGGCTTAGGCTTAGTGTCAGTATGGCATTTTGATTAGAATGGAGTGCATTTATGGTTAGGGTTAGTGTTGAAATGGACGAGTTAGTGTTAGCGTTAGAAACGAACACATTTAGGGAGTTACGGTTAGAATTCGTTGGGATAGGGCTAGGGTTTTTGTTCATTGAATCGAGGTTTAGGGTTAGCCTTAGTGTCAGGATTGCATTTTGGTTAGAATAGAGTGCATTTAGGCTTAGGGTTAGTGTTGAAATTGACGAATTAGTGTTAGGGTTAGAAACGAACACATTTAGGATTAGAGTTATGGTGAGAATTCGTTATAGTTAGTATTAGAGTTTTTTTTCATACAAGCGAGGTTTAGGCTTAGGCTTAGTGTCAGCGTGGCATTTTGGTAGAATAGAAATGCATTTAGGCTTAGGGATAGTGTCGAAATGGATGAGTTAGTGTTGGGGTTAGAAAAGAGAAGATTAAGTGTTAGAGTTATGGTGAGAATTCGTTATAGTTATTGTTAGAGTATTTTCGTAGAATCGAGGTTTAAGCTTAGGCTTAGTGTCAGGATTGCATTTTGGTTAGAATAGAGTGCATTTAGGGCTTAGGGTTAGTGTTGAAATGGACGAGTTAGTGTTAGGGTTAGAAACGAAAACATTTAGAGTTAGAGTTAAGGTGAGAATTCGTTTGTGATAGGGCTAGGGTTTTTGTTCATAGAATCGAGGTTTAGCGTTAGGCTTAGTGTCAGGATTGCATTTTGGTTAGAATAGAGAGCATTTAGGCTTAGGGTTAGTGTTGAAATTGACGAGTTAGTGTTAGGGTTAGAAAGGAACACATTTAGGGTTAGAGTTATTGTGAGAATTCATTATAGTTAGTACTAGAGTATTTTCGTAGAATCGAGGTTTAGGCTTAGGGCTTAGTGTCATGGTGGCATTTTGGTAGAATAGAATGCATTTAGGCTTAGGGAGAGTGTTGAAATGGATGAGTTAGTGCTACTGTTAGAAACAATCACATTTAGGGTTAGAGTTATGGTGAGAATTCGTTATAGTTAGTATTAGAGTTTTTTTCGTAGAATCGAGGTTTAGGCTAGGCTTAGTGTCAGGATTGCATTTTGGTTAGAATAGAGTGCATTTAGGCTTAGGATTAGTGTTGAAATGGACGAGTTAGTGTTAGGGTTAGAAACGGTCACATTTAGGGTTAGAGTTATGGTGAGAATTGGTTATAGTTAGTATTAGAGTATTTTCGTAGAATCGAGGTTTAGGCTTAGGCCTAGTGTCAGGATTGCATTTACTTAGAATCGAGTGCATTTAGGCTTAAGGTTAGTGTTGAAATTGACGACTTAGTGTTAGGGTTAGAAACGAACACATTTAGGGTTAGAGTTATTGTGAGAATTTGTTATAGTTAGTATTAGAGTATTTTCGTAGAATCGAGGGTTTAGGCTTAGGCTTAGTGTCAGGATTGCATTTTGGTCAGAATAGAGTGCATTTAGGCTTAGGGTTAGTGTTGAAATGGACGAGTTAGTGTTAGGGTTAGAACGAGCACATTTAGGGTTAGAGTTATGGTGAGAATTCGTTATAGTTAGTATTAGAGTTTTTTTCGTAGAATCGAGGTTTAGGCTAGGCTTAGTGTCAGGGTTGCATTTTGGTTAGAATAGAGTGCATTTAGGCTTAGGGTTAGTGTTGAAATTGACGAGTTAGTGTTAGGGGTAGAAACGAACACATTTGGGTTAGAGTTACGGTTAGAATTCGTTTGGGATAGTGCTAGGGTTTTTTTCATAGGATCGAGGTTTAGGGTTAGGCTTAGTGTCAGGATTGCATTTTGGTTAGGATCGAGTGCATTTAGGCTGAGGGTTAGTGTTGAAATGGACGAGTTAGTGCTACTGTTAGAAACAATCACATTTAGGGTTAGAGTTATGGTGAGAATTCGTTATAGTTAGTAGTAGAGTTTTTTTCGTAGAATCGAGGTTTAGTCTAGGCTTAGTGTCAGGATTGCATTGTGGTTAGAATCGAGTGCATTTAGGCTTAGGATTAGTGTTGAAATGGACGAGTTAGTGTTAGGGTTAGAAACGGTCACATTTAGGGTTAGAGTTATGGTGAGAATTGATTATAGTTAGTATTAGAGTATTTTCGTAGAATCGAGGTTTAGGCTTAGGCCTAGTGTCAGGATTGCATTTACTTAGAATCGAGTGCATTTAGGCTTAAGGTTAGTGTTGAAATTGACGACTTAGTGTTAGGGTTAGAAAGAACACATTTAGGGTTATAGTTATTGTGAGAATTCGTTAAGGTTAGTATTAGAGTATTTTCGTAGAATCGAGGTTTAGGCTTAGGCTTAGGCTTAGTGTCAGTATGGCATTTTGATTAGAATGGAGTGCATTTATGGTTAGGGTTAGTGTTGAAATGGGACGAGTTAGTGTTAGCGTTAGAACACGAACACATTTAGGGAGTTACGGTTAGAATTCGTTGGATAGGGCTAGGGTTTTTGTTCATTGAATCGAGGTTTAGGGTTAGCCTTAGTGTCAGGATTGCATTTTGGTTAGAATAGAGTGCATTTAGGCTTAGGGTTAGTGTTGAAATTGACGAATTAGTGTTAGGGTTAGAAACGAACACATTTAGGATTAGAGTTATGGTGAGAATTCGTTATAGTTAGTATTAGAGTTTTTTTTCATACAAGCGAGGTTTAGGCTTAGGCTTAGTGTCAGCGTGGCATTTTGGTAGAATAGAATGCATTTAGGCTTAGGGATAGTGTCGAAATGGATGAGTTAGTGTTGGGGTTAGAAAAGAGAAGATTAAGTGTTAGAGTTATGGTGAGAATTCGTTATAGTTATTGTTAGAGTATTTTCGTAGAATCGAGGTTTAAGCTTAGGCTTAGTGTCAGGATTGGCATTTTGGTTAGAATAGAGTGCATTTAGGCTTAGGGTTAGTGTTGAAATGGACGAGTTAGTGTTAGGGTTAGAAACGAAAACATTTAGAGTTAGAGTTAAGGTGAGAATTCGTTTGTGATAGGGCTAGGGTTTTTGTTCATAGAATCGAGGTTTAGCGTTAGGCTTAGTGTCAGGATTGCATTTTGGTTAGAATAGAGAGCATTTAGGCTTAGGGTTAGTGTTGAAATTGACGAGTTAGTGTTAGGGTTAGAAAGGAACACATTTAGGGTTAGAGTTATTGTGAGAATTCATTATAGTTAGTACTAGAGTATTTTCGTAGAATCGAGGTTTAGGCTTAGGCTTAGTGTCATGGTGGCATTTTGGTAGAATAGAATGCATTTAGGCTTAGGGAGAGTGTTGAAAATGGATGAGTTAGTGCTACTGTTAGAAACAATCACATTTAGGGTTAGAGTTATGGTGAGAATTCGTTATAGTTAGTATTAGAGTTTTTTTCGTAGAATCGAGGTTTAGGCTAGGCTTAGTGTCAGGATTGCATTTTGGTTAGAATAGAGTGCATTTAGGCTTAGGATTAGTGTTGAAATGGACGAGTTAGTGTTAGGGTTAGAAACGGTCACATTTAGGGTTAGAGTTATGGTGAGAATTGGTTATAGTTAGTATTAGAGTATTTTCGTAGAATCGAGGTTTAGGCTTAGGCCTAGTGTCAGGATTGCATTTACTTAGAATCGAGTGCATTTAGGCTTAAGGTTAGTGTTGAAATTGACGACTTAGTGTTAGGGTTAGAAACGAACACATTTAGGGTTAGAGTTATTGTGAGAATTTGTTATAGTTAGTATTAGAGTATTTTCGTAGAATCGAGGTTTAGGCTTAGGCTTAGTGTCAGGATTGCATTTTGGTCAGAATAGAGTGCATTTAGGCTTAGGGTTAGTGTTGAAATGGACGAGTTAGTGTTAGGGTTAGAAACGAGCACATTTAGGGTTAGAGTTTATGGTGAGAATTCGTTTATAGTTAGTATTAGAGTTTTTTTCGTTAGAATCGAGGTTTAGGCTAGGCTTAGTGTCAGGGTTGCATTTTGGTTAGAATAGAGTGCATTTAGGCTTAGGGTTAGTGTTGAAATTGACGAGTTAGTGTTAGGGGTAGAAACGAACACATTTGGGTTAGAGTTACGGTTAGAATTCGTTTGGGATAGTGCTAGGGTTTTTTTCATAGGATCGAGGTTTAGGGTTAGGCTTAGTGTCAGGATTGCATTTTGGTTAGGATCGAGTGCATTTAGGCTGAGGGTTAGTGTTGAAATGGACGAGTTAGTGCTACTGTTAGAAACAATCACATTTAGGGTTAGAGTTATGGTGAGAATTCGTTATAGTTAGTAGTAGAGTTTTTTTCGTAGAATCGAGGTTTAGTCTAGGCTTAGTGTCAGGATTGCATTGTGTTAGAATCGAGTGCATTTAGGCTTAGGATTAGTGTTGAAATGGACGAGTTAGTGTTAGGGTTAGAAACGGTCACATTTAGGGTTAGAGTTATGGTGAGAATTGATTATAGTTAGTATTAGAGTATTTTCGTAGAATCGAGGTTTAGGCTTAGGCCTAGTGTCAGGATTGCATTTACTTAGAATCGAGTGCATTTAGGCTTAAGGTTAGTGTTGAAATTGACGACTTAGTGTTAGGGTTAGAAAGAACACATTTAGGGTTATAGTTATTGTGAGAATTCGTTAAGGTTAGTATTAGAGTATTTTCGTAGAATCGAGGTTTAGGCTTAGGCTTAGGCTTAGTGTCAGTATGGCATTTTGATTAGAATGGAGTGCATTTATGGTTAGGGTTAGTGTTGAAATTGGACGAGTTAGTGTTAGCGTTAGAAACGAACACATTTAGGGAGTTACGGTTAGAATTCGTTGGGATAGGGCTAGGGTTTTTGTTCATTGAATCGAGGTTTAGGGTTAGCCTTAGTGTCAGGATTGCATTTTGGTTAGAATAGAGTGCATTTAGGCTTAGGGGGTTAGTGTTGAAATTGACGAATTAGTGTTAGGGTTAGAAACGAACACATTTAGGATTAGAGTTATGGTGAGAAATTCGTTATAGTTAGTATTAGAGTTTTTTTTCATACAAGCGAGGTTTAGGCTTAGGCTTAGTGGTCAGCGTGGCATTTTGGTAGAATAGAATGCATTTAGGCTTAGGGATAGTGTCGAAATGGATGAGTTAGTGTTGGGGTTAGAAAAGAGAAGATTAAGTGTTAGAGTTATGGTGAGAATTCGTTATAGTTATTGTTAGAGTATTTTCGTAGAATCGAGGTTTAAGCTTAGGCTTAGTGTCAGGATTGCATTTTGGTTAGAATAGAGTGCATTTAGGCTTAGGGTTAGTGTTGAAATGGACGAGTTAGTGTTAGGGTTAGAAACGAAAAACATTTAGAGGTTAGAGTTAGGTGAGAATTCGTTTGTGATAGGGCTAGGTTTTTGTTCATAGAATCGAGGTTAGCGTTAGGCTTAGTGTCAGGATTGCATTTTGGTTAGAATAGAGAGCATTTAGGCTTAGGGTTAGTGTTGAAATTGACGAGTTAGTGTTAGGGTTAGAAAGGAACACATTTAGGGTTAGAGTTATTGTGAGAATTCATTATAGTTAGTACTAGAGTATTTTCGTAGAATCGAGGTTTAGGCTTAGGCTTAGTGTCATGGTGGCATTTTGGTAGAATAGAATGCATTTAGGCTTTAGGGAGAGTGTTGAAATGGATGAGTTAGTGCTACTGTTAGAAACAATCACATTTAGGGTTAGAGTTATGGTGAGAATTCGTTATAGTTAGTATTAGAGTTTTTTTCGTAGAATCGAGGTTTAGGCTAGGCTTAGTGTCAGGATTGCATTTTGGTTAGAATAGAGTGCATTTAGGCTTAGGATTAGTGTTGAAATGGACGAGTTAGTGTTAGGGTTAGAAACGGTCACATTTAGGGTTAGAGTTATGGTGAGAATTGGTTATAGTTAGTATTAGAGTATTTTCGTAGAATCGAGGTTTAGGCTTAGGCCTAGTGTCAGGATTGCATTTACTTAGAATCGAGTGCATTTAGGCTTAAGGTTAGTGTTGAAATTGACGAGTTAGTGTTAGGGTTAGAAACGAACACATTTAGGGTTAGAGTTATTGTGAGAATTTGTTATAGTTAGTATTAGAGTATTTTCGTAGAATCGAGGTTTAGGCTTAGGCTTAGTGTCAGGATTGCATTTTGGTCAGAATAGAGTGCATTTAGGCTTAGGGTTAGTGTTGAAATGGACGAGTTAGTGTTAGGGTTAGAAACGAGCACATTTAGGGTTAGAGTTATGGTGAGAATTCGTTATAGTTAGTATTAGAGTTTTTTTCGTAGAATCGAGGTTTAGGCTAGGCTTAGTGTCAGGGTTGCATTTTGGTTAGAATAGAGTGCATTTATGCTTAGGGTTAGTGTTGAAATTGACGAGTTAGTGTTAGGGGTAGAAACGAACACATTTGGGTTAGAGTTACGGTTAGAATTCGTTTGGGATAGTGCTAGGGTTTTTTTCATAGGATCGAGGTTTAGGGTTAGGCTTAGTGTCAGGATTGCATTTTGGTTAGGATCGAGTGCATTTAGGCTGAGGGTTAGTG
Organism: Notamacropus eugenii; assembly: GCF_028372415.1. Classification (NCBI taxonomy): domain Eukaryota; kingdom Metazoa; phylum Chordata; class Mammalia; order Diprotodontia; family Macropodidae; genus Notamacropus; species Notamacropus eugenii. Next base: position 780,662 of record NC_092873.1, read on the forward strand.
TTGAAATGGACGAGTTAGTGCTACTGTTAGAAACAATCACATTTAGGGTTAGAGTTATGGTGAGAATTCGTTATAGTTAGTAGTAGAGTTTTTTTCGTAGAATCGAGGTTTAGGCTAGGCTTAGTGTCAGGATTGCATTGTGGTTAGAATCGAGTGCATTTAGGCTTAGGATTAGTGTTGAAATGGACGAGTTAGTGTTAGGGTTAGAAACGGTCACATTTAGGGTTAGAGTTATGGTGAGAATTGATTATAGTTAGTATTAGAGTATTTTCGTAGAATCGAGGTTTAGGCTTAGGCCTAGTGTCAGGATTGCATTTACTTAGAATCGAGTGCATTTAGGCTTAAGGTAGTGTTGAAATTGACGACTTAGTGTTAGGGTTAGAAAGAACACATTTAGGGTTATAGTTATTGTGAGAATTCGTTAAGGTTAGTATTAGAGTATTTTCGTAGAATCGAGGTTTAGGCTTAGGCTTAGGCTTAGTGTCAGTATGGCATTTTGATTAGAATGAAGTGCATTTATGCTTAGGGTTAGTGTTGAAATGGACAAGTTAGTGTTAGCGTTAGAAACGAACACATTTAGGGAGTTACGGTTAGAATTCGTTGGGATAGGGCTAGGGTTTTTGTTCATTGAATCGAGGTTTAGGGTTAGGCTTAGTGTCAGGATTGCATTTTGGTTAGAATAGAGTGCATTTAGGCTTAGGGTTAGTGTTGAAATTGACGAATTAGTGTTAGGGTTAGAAACGAACACATTTAGGATTAGAGTTATGGTGAGAATTCGTTATAGTTAGTATTAGAGTTTTTTTTCATACAAGCGAGGTTTTAGGCTTAGGCTTAGTGTCAGCGTGGCATTTTGGTAGAATAGAATGCATTTAGGCTTAGGGATAGTGTCGAAATGGATGAGTTAGTGTTGGGGTTAGAAAAGAGAAGATTAAGTGTTAGAGTTATGGTGAGAATTTGTTATAGTTATTGTTATAGTATTTTCGTAGAATCGAGGTTTAGGCTTAGGCTTAGTGTCAGGATTGCATTTTGGTTAGAATAGAGTGCATTTAGGCTTAGGGTTAGTGTTGAAATGGACGAGTTAGTGTTAGGGTTAGAAACGAAAACATTTAGAGTTAGAGTTAAGGTGAGAATTCGTTTGTGATAGGGCTAGGGTTTTTGTTCATAGAATCGAGGTTTAGCGTTAGGCTTAGTGTCAGGATTGCATTTTGGTTAGAATAGAGAGCATTTAGGCTTAGGGTTAGTGTTGAAATTGACGAGTTAGTGTTAGGGTTAGAAAGGAACACATTTAGGGTTAGAGTTATGGTGAGAATTCGTTATAGTTAGTACTAGAGTATTTTCGTAGGATCGAGGTTTAGGCTTAGGCTTAGTGTCATGGTGGCATTTGGTAGAATAGAATGCATTAGGCTTAGGGAGAGTGTTGAAATGGATGAGTTAGTGTTAGGGTTAGAAACGAACACATTTAGGGTTAGAGTTACGGTTACAATTGCTTTGGGATAGGGCTAGGGCTTTTGTTCATCAATCGAGGTTTAGCGTTAGGCTTAGTGTCAGGATTGCATTTTGGTCAGAATAGAGTGCATTTAGGCTGAGGGTTAGTGTTGAAATGGACGAGTTAGTGCTACTGTTAGAAACAATCACATTTAGGGTTAGAGTTATGGTGAGAATTCGTTATAGTTAGCATTAGAGTTTTTTTCGTAGAATCGAGGTTTAGGCTAGGCTTAGTGTCAGGGTTGCATTTTGGTTAGAATAGAGTGCATTTAGGCTTAGGGTTAGTGTTGAAATTGACGAGTTAGTGTTAGGGGTAGAAACGAACACATTTGGGTTAGAGTTACGGTTAGAATTCGTTTGGGATAGTGCTAGGGTTTTTTTCATAGGATCGAGGTTTAGGGTTAGGCTTAGTGTCAGGATTGCATTTTGGTTAGGATCGAGTGCATTTAGGCTGAGGGTTAGTGTTGAAATGGACGAGTTAGTGCTACTGTTAGAAACAATCACATTTAGGGTTAGAGTTATGGTGAGAATTCGTTATAGTTAGTAGTAGAGTTTTTTTCGTAGAATCGAGGTTTAGGCTAGCTTAGTGTCAGGATTGCATTGTGGTTAGAATCGAGTGCATTTAGGCTTAGGATTAGTGTTGAAATGGACGAGTTAGTGTTAGGGTTAGAAACGGTCACATTTAGGGTTAGAGTTATGGTGAGAATTGGTTATAGTTAGTATTAGAGTATTTTCGTAGAATCGAGGTTTAGGCTTAGGCCTAGTGTCAGGATTGCATTTACTTAGAATCGAGTGCATTTAGGCTTAAGGTTAGTGTTGAAATTGACGACTTAGTGTTAGGGTTAGAAAGAACACATTTAGGGTTAGAGTTATTGTGAGAATTCGTTTAAGGTTACTATTAGAGTATTTTCGTAGAATCGAGGTTTAGGCTTCGGCTTAGTGTCAGTATGGCATTTTGGTTAGAATGGAGTGCATTTATGCTTAGGGTTAGTGTTGAAATGGACGAGTTAGTGTTAGCGTTAGAAACGAACACATTTAGGGTTAGAGTTACGGTT